>NC_084550.2:46832500-47075000 GCF_033978685.3 Nerophis lumbriciformis | reverse complement strand
CAAATGTAGAAACATCTCATCTATCAGCAAAATATTCTTGTTTGCATACAAGTCATTTTCAGAAAGAGACGTTGGAAGCCAAAAGACACGGCCAACTGTTTTAGACAGGTGACAAAACACCAGGAAGCAGCGATCGCTGGCTAATGACAGCCAAAATTGTAAGCAGATAAGAATGATCTCTCACTCCCTGAAAACTATTTGTTTGCACACGAAAATATTTGACTAATGATGGACGTAATCGATCCCTCCTCCCAACACACCTGCTGTATGCTGGCAGGCCTCAGTGGAACTTGACTCCGCCTCCTTCCCACGGTGTTTAATGTCTGACAATTGGACTACTTGGTTGATAGTCAAATCAGACTCCTCCCAATACAATCATCAAATCTTTGACTATTTGAAGACAGCCCTGGAATGTTTCAATCTTTGCAATCAACTAAATTGTCTTAGTCCAGTTTCCCATAGTTCATAGTAAATAATCCAAAAGTATGTTTTAGTAAAGAACCAAATGGATGTAAAGGTTTTACCTGTTCCTTCACATTGTCATTGTCATCCTCCACTAAGTCTCCCAGCCACTGACTCCCACCTCGAATTGTCTTTGCTTCGCTTTGATTTGTGTTTTTAACAACGACTGTATCTGAAGGGACTTTGAACAGTAGCTTGCCGTTGGCGATGACAATGGACACCAGGCGCCGGACATCCTCTGGCACCGTGCGGGCCACCATGACAAAGCGCTCCAGTTGATCAAGTGTCAGGACTTGGCCCGGATCCTGACACAGGGAGTCAAGGGGCCAGCCGGCCAAGTTTAACCCACTCAGCGTTTGTTGTAAGATCAATGCTGAATCCTCAACAACTGATAGTTGTTTGCAGAGTCTCTTTTGAAGGTTGGCATCGGTCAAATGTCGCACATTTCCCTTAATGTCAGCGGCAAAATGTAGAAAGCATGTCACGGAACATGCAATACCTTCTGCCGCAACTTGAATCTCCTTCAGGTGTTTCTCCAGATGTTCTTTGTTCCTCCAACGGCTGCTGACAAACTCCATGAGCTTGGGAACAGCCTGGCAAACGGACTGCTGCAGGTCCAGTAATCTGCGACAGGCCTCGTCTTGTCCGAGCGTCACTTCTCTCAAAGCCTCCTGAGGAGATGAGCTCAGAGCGAGAGAGTCACAAGAACTGCTTGAGGAGCTGGATGCGGTGCTGATTCTTTGACTCTGGTCTGCAGAGGAAGATACGCTTCCACTGCTTTTTGCGTCTCCCTGCAACAGCAACTCTACACTTCCCTGGCTGCCTTGAAAAGATCTACACCTCAGAAAGTTCTTTACCCTGAAGAGGTTATGACCAGTGCTTGGGTCACTCCGGCACTCCAAAGGTAAATGGTCACTAACAGGATCGCTGAGAACTTGGCTAAGCAAATCTTCTTTCGGTGCAAAGTTTTCCATGAGCCTTTGCGTTGGAGGCATGTCGTAAATCGGGACTCTTGGCAGTAAATTGGGTGGACTCGGGTGGCCAAGAAAACAGGGTCTTGGTATATCGTAAAGCAAAGCATTTGGTGGCATTGTTCTGTTTGGACTAGCTTGCAAAGGAAGCGTGTCGTACAGGTGGCTGCCAACACATTTGGAAGGAAGTGTATTATTGTTGTTTTGGACTCTGTCTTGCTTGTCAGTACCCACTGGTATATCATAGATCCAACTAGACTTGCAGCAATTGGGTAAAGTGCTGTACCCGCTGACCACTTCATGTTGGCCACCAGGGACTGAAGATGCAGGGATGTCACAGCTAGGGCCTCGATGCATGGATGCTGGTGATTTATACACCTGTTGACAACAACAAAGTCAATATGATGGGCACATATTGGAAGCACATACAAGGGTGCTTCAGATTAATGTTTGAACAGTTTTCATCCAGGATCTCTCTGTACATTGCTGCATTCATGTTAGTCTAGTCAAGGAGGTGACCAAGAACTTGATGGTCACTCAGTCAGAGCTACAGCATTCCTCTGTGGAAAGAGGAGACCCTTCCAGAAACACAACCATCTCTGTCGCAATCCAACAATCAGGCCTGTATGGTAGAGTGGCCATACGGAAGCCATTCCTTAGTAAAAAGCTTGCCAAAATGCACCTGAAAGACTCTCAGACTATGAGAAACAAAATTCTCTGGTCTGGTGAGACAAAAATTGAACTCTTTGGCATGAATTCCAGGCATCATGTTTGGAGGAAACCAGGCACCGCTCATCACCAGGCCAATTCCATCCCTACAGTGAAGCATGGTGGTGGCAGCATCATGCTGTGTGGATGGTTTTTAGCATTGGGAACTGGGAGACTAGTCAGGATAGAGGGAAAGATGAATGCAGCAAAGTACAGAAACACACTGGCGAGCCTCTGTTTTCCCCGGAAAATCACATTTTTAGTCCTTAATCTTTGGGTCTTATTTTTTTCCCGAATTTTTCCTTCCATGAAAAAAATTCCTGACCAGTACTACAGCTGCTGCATTGATATTGTCCACCTGACTCAAGCCTCGGCAAAAGTCGGAGTCGCGTGTTCTGTAATTTAAACACACGCAAACCGCCATGCAATATCAATAAAAAACACAATGGAAGTACGATGAACCTGGAAGTTAGCTATGGATGTACAAATGAGATACACTAAATTAATTCATATTTAAATAGTTACTTAAATGTGTCAATTAATTCAAATTAAACACACAAATATGTCACATTTAATTTTCATGATTATTGTTTTAATTATTTTATGATTTAATGAATTATTTATCGATTTAGTTATTTTACAATTTCTTAATTATTGAATCCAGCACCCCCACATCCCCCGAGGGAGACAAGCGGTAGGAAATGGATGGATGAATGCATGTGTTTTGGCGGTTAGTGTGTGTTTTGGATGTTAGTGCGTGTCTGCCCCTGTCAGCCACCGTAAGAACCAGGACCCAAAGCATTTAATTTCATTTTATATCGTTGTTCATTTTTAATTATTGTGTATCTTATTTTAAGCCCCTTGCCCCAACATTTGTTCACACTTTTTATTAATGGAAAACAATTTTTATACTTGGAGCACTTGGAGAATGAAGGACTTGGAGAAGGTCTCCATGAATATTATGTGAATTCAGTAAGATGGGAGCAGGACTCCCTGCAGGAAGACAGGAAATAAAGAACATGTGGACTTTTCCCGCCAGGCTAATGCTCAAGTCGCAAGCTTCCATAAACTGTTAAACTGTGCATCTGGGATTTTGCAGGCGTTTTTTGTGTGATCGCCACTGCCTAAAATGCCTGATTTTTTTTTGTTTACGGCAAAAGTTGAGATGGTTTTAGGTTTATTTTTGTCAATAAAATTTCATAAGCTTGTGATTTTATGAATTTGTTGTCAAGGTTTTAAGTGTCATTCGTATCTCTAACTTAAAATAAACATTTAAACAAATATGAATATGAATATACCGTATATAGATATATATACAAACACATTATGTCAGGAAAAAACACAGAGGCTATTTCATCCCTACAAGCCTGTTTCGCAGGTTTCCCTGCTCTTCAGGGAATAAAAGCCCTGCTCTTCAGTGAATAAAATCCCCTGAAGAGCAGGGAAACCTGCGAAACAGGCTTGTAGGGATGAAATAGCCTCTGTTTTTTCCTGACCTAACGTATATTTCACTCTAACCCGGTATTGAGCACTGTATAACGGACAAACCACAGAAACCTTTACATATATACATATACATACACATATATATATATATATATATATATATATATATATATATACACATACATACATACAGTGCCCTCCAAAAAGTATTGGAACAGTGAGTCCAATTTGTTTAATTTTGTTGTAGACTGAAAACATTTGGGTTTGACATCAAAAGATGAAAATGGGACAAGAGATCAACATTTCAGCTTTTATTTCCAGGTATTTACATCTGGATCTGATACACAACTTAGAAGATAGCACCTTTTGTTTGAAACAAGCCATTTTTCATCAGAGCAAAAGTATTGGAACATGTGACTGACAGGTGTGTTTTGTTGCCCAGGTGTCTCCCAATTACATTGATTATTCAAACAATAAATAGCACTGAATTTCTGAGCTCAGTTTCAGATTGGGTAGGATAGGTTTTGCCTGTGCAGACTGCATTTAGAGGGGGAACCAACATGAAAAAGAGAGAGCTGTCTATGGGTGAAAAAGAAGCAATTGTGAATCTGAGAGAAGATGGACAATCAATCAGAGCCATTGCACAAACATTGGCCATAGCCAGTACAACCATTTGGAATGTCCTGAAGAAAAAAGAAACCACTGGTGTACTAAGCAACAGACGTCGAACAGGTAGACCAAGGAAAACATCAGGAGTTGATGACAGAAACATTGTAAGAGCTATAAAGAAAGACCCTAAAAAACCCGTTAGTGACATCAGCAACAACCTCCGGAGGGCAGGAGTGAAGGTATCCCAATCTACTGTTCGCAGAAGACTTCATGAACAGAAGTACAGAGGCTACACCAGAAGATGCAAACCACTCATTAGCAAGAAGAATAGGAAGGCCAGGCTGGAATTTGCCAAAAGGTACAGAGATGAGCCTCAAAAATTCTGGGAAAAAGTTTTATGGACTGTTGAGACAAAGATTAACTTCTTCCAAAGTGATGGAAAGGCGAAAGTTTGGATAAAGAAAGGATCTGCTCATGATCCCAAACATACAAGCTCATCTGTGAAACACGGCGGAGGTAATGTCATGGCTTGGGCTTGCATGGCTTCTTCTGGGATGGGCTCTTTCATCTTCATTGATGATGTAACACATGATGGCAGCAGCAAAATGAACTCAGAAGTCTACAGAAACATTTTGTCTGCTACTTTAAAGAAAGATGCAACCAAACTGATTGGGAGATCCTTTGTCATGCAGCAAGATAACGACCCAAAACACACTGCCAAAACAACAAAGGAGTTGATCAGGGGCAAGAAGTGGAAGGTTTTAGACTGGCCAAGTCAGTCTCCAGACTTAAACCCAATAGAGCATGCATTTTACCTGCTGAAGAGGAGACTGAAGGGAGTAACCCCCCAAAACAAACAACAACTGAAAGAGGCTGCAGTGAAAGCCTGGAAAAGCATCACAAAAGAAGAATGCAACAGTTTGGTGATGTCATTGGCTCACAGGCTTGATGCAGTTATTGAAAGCAAAGGATTTGCAACTAAATATTAAGTCTTATTCACTTTAATCTATTTTAAGTTTAAGTTTAGGAATTGGCCTCACTGTTCCAATACTTTTGAAGGGCACTGTGTATATATATATATATATATATATATATATATATATATATATAAATAGTACAGGCCAAAAGTTTGGACACACCTTCTCATTCATGTGTTTTTTTTATTTTCATGACTATTTACATTGTAGATTGTCATTCTCTCGATGAGCTTCAAGAGGTGGTCACCTGAAATGGTTTTCACTTCACAGGTGTGCTTGAAGCTCATCGAGAGAATGCCAAGACTGTGCAAAGCAAAGCAAAGGGTGGCTATTTTGAAGAAACTAGAATATAAAACATGTTTTCAGTTATTTCACCTTTTTTTGTGACTCCACATGTGTTCATTCATAGTTTTGATGTGACAATCTACAATGTTAATTAAGAAAACCCATTGACTGAGGAGAAGGTGTGTCCAAACTTTTGGCCTGTACTGTATAAAATATGCATGAAAGTTGCAAGGATTGGACAAAGTTGTGAGGGCGTGTTATTAGCTGCGATTGTTTAGATGGCTTAAATGGCAAATTCTTGGAGGTTTTGATTATGACCCTTGATGCATATTTGTCTCCGTTGGTACGCCTTTGATAACAAGTATCGTATTTCTCCTTTTAATCACGTGACTAGACACTTCAGTGCTTTCATTTTGTGTGGTGAGAATGAGAAATCCCGTACCTTCATGTCTTCCGTATTTTGCTTCAGCACCACATGGTTAGACGTCACTGAAGCTGACAAGCAAGTGGTCGGGGTATTGTAGACTGCGTTCTTATGTCCGTTTTTAGGCAGACTTGGGATCTGGTAGATGTTCGGCACGCTGTCATTGGTTTCACTTTTCCTTTTCTCTGTGCGATGGCTTACAGAGCTTTCAATGAGCTGCAGTCTGTTGGCCGGGGCGAGACCCTGCCGGCCATGCAAAGAACACATCCACCACCCACTGGTGCCTGCGAGGTTTTGATTCGTCACTGATAGGACGTCTCCTTTTCTGAAGGCCAGCTCATCAGCACACTCTGCTGTGTTGTCATAAAGAGCCTTGGCAAATTTGATCTGGAATAAGAAAGGAGGACAAATGTCAGTAGAAAACACTTAATGGTGCAAACGAGCGTGTGTGCAAGTTGGTATTTATTTTGGTGTTGAGCCTTTGAGTGTCATGCTTTGTGTTTTTATGGCATTTCTCTTTTCCACAGCACATGCTGCTAAAATTGCACATTTGACTTGTATCAGATTTTTAAAGAAACATGACCTCACTTTTCTGGTGAGCTAAAGATCATTGAGGTAATGGACACGTGGTTGTTGCTGCTGACAATGTGGTTTAAAAAATGAGCTGCAAATGTACCTCCTGATCTAAGAAACTGTTACGTTTGTAGTATCTGCTCATTCAAGAAATAACATGTTTTGTATATGGTGAGAGAATGCATTCCTCTTAAAACAAGGAGCCAGACAATTATTGTAAGCTGGGGTTTATCATCTTGGGCAGGTAATAAAGTATGACCACTGGGTAACATACACTCAGTGATGGGCAGTAACAAGCTATATGTAGCAAAGCTACGTAGCTTACGGTAACTACATTTCCCAGTAGCTTGACGGTAGCTTCACTAGTGTTTGAAGGAGTAGCAATTCTAGTAGCTTGGCTATTTTTAGACCCATGTAGCTAGGTAGCTTACATCGAAGGTACAAGCTACAAAAAGAGAAAATGGACTGCGAATCCAGGCAAAAAAAATACGGAGAAAATACAATGACCTGGATTAATGAGAACATTCATACATACGGAGAAAATCTATGGTGATTGGTCGGTGTTCGTATGATGAGTCACAATTGGCTAAGGTTAGGGCCAAACCTTACGAACTGGCCAATCAGAGGCAAGATAAGGCGGGTCATCAAAACCAGGGAGCCAAATCATAACAGTCATGTCACATGACGACAAGGGAGTCAGAGACAGAGGGACGCTGCAAGCTGACAACTCAAACAAAAGAAACATACTTTAAAACGTCAGAGGGATTCTCTCCCGCAGATTACATGATTCCTTTAGTGATGAAGACGATGTCCAGGAAACCCACAATAATGCGTGTCCTTGGCCATATTTAGACAAATATATTTGTTTAGAGGAAACAATGCCCAAAACCTTAGTTTTTAGTTGTTTACTCTGTAAACCACTGGGAGCAGGTGAGTAAGGTGTCTTGACTAAGGACACAACGGCAGTGAATAGGATGGCGGAGGCGGAAGCGGAACCTACTATTGACGGTCTTTTAAGATGTGACTTTTGCGACCACTTCTGTCGTGTACAACTTGATCGTCTGTACAACGATTTGAACGTGTGAGAGGATTTGTCTGTAACCCCCCCTTGCCTTTCCTTATACTCACCACTAGTCAGCGCCTTGCAGCCACTCACACTCCTGTTGGCGTTGAAGTGAAAAATGAAAAACTTCATCACTTGCTGTAAATAAAAGTTCTAGTTCAGCAGTAACCTATTAGAAGTATTTTTGTATTCGAATAAGTGATCATGCAATGACATAGAGGCCGAAATGATTGCGTTTCCTCCAGTCATCTTTAACGGAGAGCCATGCCCCCCCAACGGAGGAAATGCGATCATTTCGGTTGCTATGGAATTACTGACAACTTATTGTTATAAATACTTCTGACCACAGAGTAACTGCTAAAACAGGAACTTATATTTACAGCAAGTGATGAAGAGTCTATTGCTCTTGGCTTCAACACCAGGAGTGTGAGTGGCTGTAAGGCGCCCACTCGTGGTGAGTGTCCTTTCACACGTTCAAATTGCTTCATCTAAGTACGCACATACACATACCAATCGAAATACTGACAGACAGATTTTTTTTTTTTTTTACACACACAGACACATCATAATATGGACAGACAACTTAAAACACACACACAGATTGATATATCTCTCTGTGTGTGTGTTTTATCAATATCAATATCAATATTGATATTAATATGTGGACTTCAGCTCTGCCTTCAACACCATCCTCCCTGGACTGCTACGAGACAAGCTCTACCAGCTCAGCGTGTCCGACTCCCTCTGCAGTTGGATCAATGACTTCCTGATGGATCGAAGACCGCACGTGCGGCTGGGGAAGACTGTCTCGGACAGTCGACCCACGAAGACTGGTACTCCTCAGGGCTGTGTACTTTCCCCCTGGCTCTTCTCCCTGTAAACAAACTGCTGCACCTCCAGTCACCAGTCGGTAAAGCTGCTTAAGTTTGCGGACGACACTACCCTCATCGGGCTCATCTCGGATGGCGACGAGTCCGCCTACAGGAGAGAGGTGGACCGGCTGGCGTCCTGGTGCAGCCTCAACAACCTGGAGCTTAACGCCCAGAAAACAGTGGAGATGATCTTGGACTTCAGGAAAGTCAAAGCCCCACCATCCCCCCTCACCCTGATTGACTCTCCCACCCCCGTCTCCATTGTGGACTCCATCCGTTTCTTGGGCACCACCATCCCCCAGGACCTCAAGTGGGAGCTGACCATCAGCTCCCTCATCAAGAAGGCCCAGCAGAGGATGTACTTCCTGCGGCAGCTGAAGAAACTGAAGGTGCCGACCGAGATGCTGGTGCAGTTCTACTCAGCCATCATCGAGTCCATCCTCACCTCCTCCATCACCGTGTGGTTCCCCGGCGCCACAGTCCGGGACAAGCATCGACTGCAGCGCATCGTGCGTGCTGCTGAGAAGGTTATTGGCTGCAAACTCCCACTCCTCCAGGACCAGGAGGCGTGTGGGTCGGATCACAGCTGACTCTTCTCACCCTGGACACAAACTATTCTCCCCTCTCCCCTCAGGCAGGAGACTACGGTCCATCCAGACCCACACCTCCCGCCACCTGAACAGTTTTTTCCCCTCGGCCATCAGGCACATGAACAATAAGATCTGATAGCTCAGTTACAGCTCATGTTATTCTATTCTGTGTTATATGTGTTTTATGTTGCACCAAGTAAAATTCCTAGTTTGTGAACCCGTTCTCAAACAATGGCAATAAAAACTATTCTGATTCTTCTTCTTCTTCTGATATAGAGACACACACATTAGTACAGGGACATGTGATATGGATCACACACACACAGATTGCGATACACATTTGCCAATAATTTTGTTACCGTAATTCTACCACAAATATCTGTTTTTTCAACGCATGCTCTTCCTCTTCCTCGTCCATGTTGGAGCTAGCGAGACGGGAAGATGCCAATCAGAACAAACCAAAAAGGATTTCAAAGTCTTCTTCAGTCTGTTGGAAGATTTAAATGCTTTCACATTGTTATCACATTATCTCATAAAATTATTGTAGTTGTCTGTAATCTTGTTTTTCGTACAATATTCCTTATCCAAAAGTTTTAAGCTCGAAACTCTGCTGCCAGGCTGCTATCCTAACTTCTTTCAGAATGTACTCACTGTAAATCGAATGTTTTATGCTGATTTCTACCATCTTCTGATCAATTTTGTCTCTCTAACTGAACATACAAGTCCAAGTTACTGTTGATTTTATTTACTAATAGTATTTTTATTGTTCTTTTATTGCATTTTCAGGGTTTCTCGCAGGTTAATAAAAGGTAGAGGACACACTGATGATGTTATTATTTTGTCAAATGTTTTTGAAGCTGCAAAGCAAACTAAATTGTACTTATTTTTACAAATGACTTCACTTCCTATTTCAAGATAGGAAGTGATTTTTCATCTGTTTTGAAAGCAAGACGGAATTAACAGCACAGAGATAAATAATTGACACTTTGACACATTATCTATTAAGGGTGGGACAGTAATTCACGTTGCAATATGCTATGTGGCAGGGGTGCCCAATACGTCGACCGCGAGCCGATGGTGTAGGGTGTGTCAGTCCATCGCCAGCCAGGCATAAAAAAAAAAAAATAGACCTAAAAATGAGCGATCATCAATCTTCACCAAGACGTCACTTTCGTCACTTGTTTGACATTCACGGCATCTTGTGAGATGATGCTGGCTGCTGCCAGATCATTATTAAGAAAAAATGACCGACAGGAAGGCGAGAAACACTTTTTATTTCAGACTCTTCCGCCGTAGCTGCAGTCAAAACTCTATAAGACCGACTGCACAGTTCCGGTCTTCACAATAAAAGCGCTTCTGCATCCTGCCTGCGCTAACAAAATAAGAGTCTCAGAAAGCTAGCGTGCACAAGCCAGCAAGCTACGGAGTTGGCCGCCAATTTTCTTGTAAAGTGTATAAAAAGGAGTATGGAAGCTGGACAAATAAGATGGCAAAAACCAACCACTTTCATGTGGTATTGGACAGAAAGGAGGACTTTTTTTCTCCTCCATTTGAAAATGTGGACGTTATCAGCACTACTGTCTGATTCCAGTCAATGCAAGTCATCAGAATCAGGTAATACACCGACTTATGTTTCTTGTCTTCATGAAAGAAAGGAATCTACATGTGTTAAACATGCTCGTATTATCATTAAACACGAGTTTACAAAAACCTCTCTTTCATAAATAAATCAATATCAAAGACTATAAAAAATGGGACCCATTACCTCCCTGCTTGGCACTCAGCATCACTGGTTGGAATTGGGGGTTAAATCACCAAAATGATTCACGAGCACGGCAACCGCTGCTGCTCACTGCTCCCCTCACCTCCCAGGGGGTGAACAAGGGGATGGGTCAAATGCAGAGGACACATTTCACCACACCTAGTGTGTGTGACAATCATTGGTACTTTAACTTTTTTATATATATGAATGAGGTAGATCTTTGGTACTTTAACTTTTTTTAAATTTATTTATTTTTTTATATATATGAATGAGGTAGATCCCCTCCTCTCTGAGCTGCCACCTTAACGTGGTAGAGGAGTTTGCGTGTCCCAATGATCCTAGGAGCTATGTTGTCCGGGGGCTTCCATGCCCCCTGGTAGGGTCTCCCAAGACAAACAGGTCCTAGGTGAGGGAGGGATCAGACAAAGAGCAGCTCGAAGACTTCTATGGAAATGCAAGAACCGAGACTCAGATTTCCCTTGCCCGGACGCGGGTCACCGGGGCCCCCCTCCGGAGCCAGGCCCGGAGTTGGGGCACGATGGCGAGCGCCTGGTGGCCGGGCCTGTCCCCATGGGGCCCGGCCGGGCACAGCCCGAAGAGGCAACGTGGGTCCCCCCTCCAATGGGCTCACCACCCATAGCAGGGGCCATAGAGGTCGGGTGCAATGTGAGCTGGGCGGTAGCCGAAGGCAGGGCACTTGGCGGTCCGATCCTCGGCTACAGAAGCTAGCTCTTGGGACGTGGAACGTCACCTCGCTGGGGGGGGAAGGAGCCTGAGCTAGTGCGCGAGGTAGAGAAGTTCCGGTTGGATATAGTCGGACTCACCTCGACGCACAGCAAGGGCTCTGGAACCAGTTCTCTCGAGAGGGGCTGGACTCTCTTCCACTCTGGCGTTGCCAGCAGTGAGAGGCGACGGGCTGGGGTGGCAATTCTTGTTGCCCCCCGGCTCAGAGCCTGCATGTTGGAGTTCAACCCGGTGGACGAGAGGGTAGCTTCCCTCCGCCTTCGGGTGGGGGGACGGGTCCTGACTGTTGTTTGCGCTTACGCGCCAAACAGCAGCTCAGAGTACCCACCCTTTTTGGATTCACTCGAGGGAGTACTTGAGAGTGCTCCCCCGGGTGATTCCCTCGTTCTACTGGGGGACTTCAACGCTCATATTGGCAACGACAGTGAAACCTGGAGAGGCGTGATTGGGAAGAATGGCCGCCCGGATCTGAACCCAAGTGGTGTTTTGTTATTGGACTTTTGTGCCCGTCACGGATTGTCCATAACGAACACCATGTTCAAGCATAAGGGTGTCCATATGTGCACTTGGCACCAGGACACCCTAGGCCGCAGTTCTATGATCGATTTTGTAGTTGTGTCATCGGATTTGCGGCCTCATGTTTTGGACACTCGGGTGAAGAGAGGGGCGGAGCTTTCTACCGATCACCACCTGGTGGTGAGTTGGCTGCGATGGTGGGGGAGGATGCCGGACAGACCTGGCAGGCCCAAACGCATTGTGAGGGTTTGCTGGGAACGTCTGGCAGAGTCTCCTGTCAGAGAGAGTTTCAATTCCCACCTCCGGAAGAACTTTGAACATGTCACGAGGGAGGTGCTGGACATTGAGTCCGAGTGGACCATGTTCCGCACCTCTATTGTCGAGGCGGCTGATTGGAGCTGTGGCCGCAAGGTAGTTGGTGCCTGTCGTGGCGGTAATCCTAGAACCCGTTGGTGGACACCGGCGGTGAGGGATGCCGTCAAGCTGAAGAAGGAGTCCTATCGGGTTCTTTTGGCTCATGGGACTCCTGAGGCAGCGGACAGGTACCGACAGGCCAAGCGGTGTGCGGCTTCAGCGGTCACGGAGGCAAAAACTAGGACATGGGAGGAGTTCGGGGAAGCCATGGAAAACGACTTCCGGACGGCTTCGAAGCGATTCTGGACCACCATCCGCCGCCTCAGGAAGGGGAAGCAGTGCACTACCAACACCGTGTATGGTGCGGATGGTGTTCTGCTGACCTCGACTGCGGAAGTTGTGGATCGGTGGAGGGAATACTTCGAAGACCTCCTCAATCCCACCAACACGTCTTCCTATGAGGAAGCAGTGCCTGGGGAATCTGTGGTGGGCTCTCCTATTTCTGGGGCTGAGGTTGCTGAGGTAGTTAAAAAGCTCCTCGGGTGGATGAGATCCGCCCGGAGTTCCTTAAGGCTCTGGATGCTGTAGGGCTGTCTTGGTTGACAAGACTCTGCAGCATCGCGTGGACATCGGGGGCAGTACCTCTGGATTGGCAGACCGGGGTGGTGGTTCCTCTCTTTAAAAAGGGGAACCGGAGGGTGTGTTCTAACTATCATGGGATCACACTCCTCAGCCTTCCCGGTAAGGTCTATTCAGGTGTACTGGAGAGGAGGCTACGCCGGATAGTCGAACCTCGGATTCAGGAGGAACAGTGTGGTTTTCGTCCTGGTCGTGGAACTGTGGACCAGCTCTATACTCTCGGCAGGGTCCTTGAGGGTGCATGGGAGTTTGCCCAACCAGTCTACATGTGCTTTGTGGACTTGGAGAAGGCATTCGACCGTGTCCCTCGGGAAGTCCTGTGGGGAGTGCTCAGAGAGTATGGGGTTTCGGACTGTCTGATTGTGGCGGTCCGCTCCCTGTATGATCAGTGTCAGAGCTTGGTTCGCATTGCCGGCAGTAAGTCGGACACGTTTCCGGTGAGGGTTGGACTCCGCCAAGGCTGCCCTTTGTCACCGATTCTGTTCATAACTTTTATGGACAGAATTTCTAGGCGCAGTCAAGGCGTTGAGGGGATCCGGTTTGGTGGCTGCAGGATTAGGTCTCTGCTTTTTGCAGATGATTTGGTCCTGATGGCTTCATCTGGCCAGGATCTTCAGCTCTCACTGGATCGGTTCGTAGCTGAGTGTGAAGCGACTGGGATGAGAATCAGCACCTCCAAGTCCGAGTCCATGGTTCTCGCCCGGAAAAGGGTTGGCATCTCCGGGTTGGGGAGGAGATCTTGCCCCAAGTGGAGGAGTTCAAGTACCTCGGAGTCTTGTTCACGAGTGAGGGAAGAGTGGATCGTGAGATCGACAGGCGGATCGGTGCGGCGTCTTCAGTAATGCGGACGCTGTATCGATCCGTTGTGGTGAAGAAGGAGCTGAGCCAGAAGGCAAAGCTCTCAATTTACCGGTCGATCTACGTTCCAATCCTCACCTATGGTCATGAGCTTTGGGTTATGACCGAAAGAACAAGATCACGGGTACAAGCGGCCGAAATGAGTTTCCTCCGCCGGGTGGCGGGGCTCTCCCTTAGAGATAGGGTGAGAAGCTCTGTCATCCGGGGGGAGCTTAAAGTAAAGCCGCTGCTCCTCCACATCGAGAGGAGCCAGATGAGGTGGTTCGGGCATCTGGTCAGGATGCCACCCGAGCGCCTCCCTAAGGAGGTGTTTAGGGCATGTCCGACCGGTAGAAGGCCACGGGGAAGACCCAGGACACGTTGGGAAGACTATGTCTCCCGGCTGGCCTGGGAACGCCTCGGGATCCCCCGGGAGGAGCTGGACGAAGTGGCTGGGGAGAGGGAAGTCTGGGCTTCCCTGCTTAGGCTGCTGCCCCCGCGACCCGACCTCGGATAAGCGGAAGAAGATGGATAGATGGATGGATGGAGGTAGATCCCCTAGACTTGGTCAATTGAAAATTAGCTCACCTGCAGAAAAAGTGTGGGCACCCCTGCTATGTGGTATTTGATTCTCGATAAAGGCAACATATCAGTATGTCAATGCTGCAATACAGTTAAAAGAAAAACTAAAAAAATACATTTCATAACTTATATTTTGCACCTTGCTTAAGGAGCAAAATTAATGTGCCTCAAGGGGATGGGTGATATGGCCTAAAATCTATTTTGTGATATATATATATTGCAGTTCCTCATTATTTGGTATACAAATGATAATAGAACCATTTTAAAAAGGGTTACAGAGGCTCCTATTTTGGCTGCTGACGTCTGTGGTAATATATTGCATCATAAGGATGGCGGTGTGACAATATCAATTAAATATTCAAATGATTCCATTGAATTACGTAGAATATTTTGGGCATAATTAAGTTAATAGTGCAAAATAAGTCCAATGTGGTATTTCCTGAGTTTATAAGTAGTAACAAAAAAAGACAGACAGCAGTATTACTTATTATATCAAGCTTTTCTTGGTACGTTACAGGTTTTTGCTATTTTTTTCAACTACAGCTTTTGTTCTTTAGTTGTTTCAGTTCTTAATTGTATTTTCAGAATTTGCCACATGCCAATAAAACCCTGAGCCGGGCTTTGCTCTCCAACAATGAGCCCTTTCACATCGGAGCAAAACATTCAGCACCTGTTTGGATACAGGCTATCACCCTGTGCAGTACACGCACGCACACACGCACACACGCACACACGCACGCACGCACGCACGCACACACACACACACACACACACACACACACACACACACACACACACACACACACACACACACACACACACACACACACACACACACACACACACACACACACACACACACACACACACACACACACACACACACACACACACACACACACACACACACACACACACACACACACACACACTCATGCAAGTCAACTATGTGGGCTCAAATGACAAAAGCAATTAGGACAGTACACACACATGTACTTGATGTTTGAGTCATAAGATGTTTCCCTAACGTTGTAGTGTATCACGATATCTTTTTAAACCACATCCTGTTGCAATAACATCCATTGCATTGTTCGTTTGTGTCCCTTGCATGGTCTGACTCAGCTGCAACTGTTCTGGATTGTTGCACATGCCTGCTCAGCCTGTCTGACAACTGGACTCCAAAACTCAACAGCTGGCCTTCATCTTGCTGGCAAGATGCTGCAAGGGCTTTAAAGGGGTCATATTAGGATGTTTTTCCTACATTTAAAACACTTCCTTGTGGTCCACATTACATGTAATGGTGGTTCTTTGGTTAAAATGACGTGCCTCCACTTCGACCGTCTCTTCTTCCTGTCAGCCATGTTTTAACGCTTCCATAGCGAGTCTACTGACAGTTATAAGTGAGAACTACAGGCTACTTTTTATTAGAAAAGGCAAGAGTGGAGGATGCATGTGCGAGCCAGTGTGCCCCACAACAAGAGGATAGAGAAAAAGGAACTTCTTGACAACATCGTCTGACTACAATGGCTGACTCACGCAAAGCTCTTTGGGTGAATCTCTACTATATATGGATATTTCGCTGATGCCACAACTGGGGAAAACGTCAAATTGTTTTATATATATCTCCGCAATGCCTCCACAGTTCAATTTCACAATTTTGGGACTTATTCACATCCCAAATACAGAAAAACAGGGACCACTGGTAAGAAAAGTTGGTTTTACATAATAGACCTCTGTAGAAAAGGGCTCAAATCAACCCGATGCAATAGCTAATAGCTAGAGATGGACATAACTTTGTTTTTCAAAGCATGGGAAGGAAGAAAGTGAGCGTGAAGGACAGTGCTGAGAAGATGTGGATGATATTCATTGAATTAAAGAAAGAAATCATCAAAAACATGACAGAGTGTGAGCAGTTGGAGAGCAGCACTGCTAGTCTGCAACATACCGAAGCAGAAAAATTCCAACGCCAGCCAAGGACGTTAAAATAATATCGAAACGGCGGTCATTTTTTCATGAAAACATGGAGAAGTTGCTGATGGTGTGTTTGACAGAGAAGCAGCTGGAAGGGGACACCGTATAAGTATACTCTCCAAGGTAAATGATGTGCATTATTATTACATTACTTGAAAAACTACTGCGCTTGTTTGTACTACAGTCTATTGTATTGTTTTTAATACAATATTCATTATCTAAATGTTCGTTTTTCCCTTTCAAAATGTATTTTAATGAGGAACATTGAATTTTGAGTTAGACAGCAGGATGTTTAGTGCTCTCACACTCATGTTTGGAGGAGCCTGGTTCAAGCCCCAGGTGGAATGGAAGCAGGAGGCGGGTTACACGAAGTATGACAACAAGTTGACATTAGGTTGATATTTCATGTTAAATTAGTCAGTGTATTACCTCATTTCCTGATATGATAACCAAGCCTGTGTGTTGCTGTAACCTCTAACAAAGGCAAAGACACACTCAACAATAATATGCTGCAATGACACATCTTGGAAGTTCGTCATTCTGTGGAATCAACTTATCTTACGGCACTCACACAACTTTTTTTACACTCACACTTCCTGTGTCAAATCTTCTGCTTTTTGTCACAGGAAGTAAAGTTTATGACTGGCATGTTGTTTTCTCATGCAGCTTTAAAGATTGCCAGTGAAACACAAAAATATATGTTGTTATTATATTTGCTATGGTTATGGCAATATGACCCAATTCCCAAACAGTATTTTGCTCTAAGGCACAGACTGGATGCTTCCGCCACTACAGCTACATTACTGCTAATGATAGCCAATGATAACGTTACTTATGTGTTAACTGTTTGCACCTGATGATGTCCACCAAGTGTGAGACAGTCTTCTGATGGCAGTCCATCAAAGAAAAGAAAAGTCAAAGTGAAGTGAAATTAAACAAAAAAGGCAAGAAACTGCTTTATGTATGTACGTATGTGTGTGTTTGTATGTACATGTTTGTGTGTATATACAGTACAGGCCAAAAGTTTGGACACACCTCATTCAATGCATTTTCTTTATTTTCATGACTATTTACATTGTAGATTGTCACATCAAGACTATGAATGAACACATGTGGAGTTATACAATTAACAAAGAAATTGGTGAAATAACTGAAAACATGTTTTATATTCTAGTTTCTTCAAAATAGCCACCCTTTGCTCTGATTACTGTTTTGCACGCATTTTCTCGATGAGCTTCAAGAGGTAGTCACCTGAAAGGGTTTTCACTTCACAGGTGTCAGTTTTGACGCCTTCAGTGACAATCTACAATGTGAATAGTCATGCAAATAAAGAAAACGCATTGAAATTAGAAGGTGTGTCCAAACTTTTGGCCTGTACTGTATGTATGTGTGTATATATGTATGTACACAATCACTATAAAGTATGTATATGTGTCTGTATGCATCCATGCATGCGTGTGTAACGAAGGCCAGACAGTGCTGGCCAGGGCTTTTAGCCAGGTAGCTAGCATGCTTGTCTGTCATGCTGGCAACCCAGTTTCGAGTCCCGGGCGGAACAGAAAGCAAGGACTGAACCACAAGGGTTACATATGTACGTATGTATGTATGCACGAAGGTATGTATGTACAAACCCCGTTTCCATAAGAGTTGGGAAATTGTGTTGGATGTAAATATAAACGGAATACAATGATTTGCAAATCCTTTTCAACCCACAATCAATTGAATGCACTACAAAGACAAGATATTTGATGTTCAAACTCATAAACTTTTTTTTTTTTTTTGCAAATAATAATTAACTTAGAATTTCATGGCTGCAACACGTGCCAAAGTAGTTGGGAAAGGGCATGTTCACCACTATGTTACATGGCCTTTCCTTTTAACAACACTCAGTAAACGTTTGGGAACTGAGGAGACGCATTTTTTAAGCTTCTCAGGTGGAATTCTTTCCCATTCTTGCTTGATGTACAGCTTAAGTTGTTCAACAGTCCAGGGGTCTCCGTTGTGGTATTTTAGGCTTCATAATGTGCCACACATTTTCAATGGGAGACAGGTCTGGACTACAGGCAGGCCAGTCTAGTACCCGCACTCTTTTACTATGAAGCCACGTTGATGTAACACGTGGCTAGGCATTGTCTTGCTGAAATAAGCAGGGGCGTCCATGGTAACATTGCTTGGATGGCAACATATGTTGCTCTAAAACCTGTATATACCTTTCAGCATTAATGGCGCCTTCACAGATGTGTAAGTTACCCATATCTTGGTCACTAATACACCCCCATACTATCACAGATGCTGGCTTTTCAACTTTGCGCCTATAACAATCCGGATGGTTCTTTTCCTCTTTTGTCCGGAGGACACGACGTCCACAGTTCCCCAAAACAATTTGAAATGTGGACTCGTCAGACCACAGAACAATTTTCCACTTTGTATCAGTCCATCTTAGATGAACTCAGGTCCAGCGAAGCCGACGGCGTTTCTGGATGTTGTTGATAAACAGTTTTCGCCCTGCATAGGAGAGTTTTAACTTACAGATGTAGCGGCCAATTGTAGATTCTGACAGTGGGTTTCTGAAGTGTTCCTGAGCCCATGTGGTGATATCCTTTACACACTGATGTCGCTTGTTGATGCAGTACAGCCTGAGGGATCGAAGGTCATGGGCTTAGCTGCTTACGTGCAGTGATTTCTCCAGGTTCTCTGAACCCTTTGATGATATTACGGACCGTAGATGGTGAAATCCCTAAATTCCTTGCAATAGCTGGTTGAGAAAGGTTTTTCTTAAACTGTTCAACAATTTGCTCACGCATTTGTTGACAATGTGGTGACCCTCGCCCCATCCTTGTTTGTGAATGACTGAGCATTTCATGGAATCTACTTTTATACCCAATCATGGCACCCACCTGTTCCCAATTTGCCTGTTGAGCTGTGAGATGTTCCAAATAAGTGTTTGATGAGCATTCCTCAACTTTATCAATATTTATTGCCACCTTTCCCAACTTCTTTGTCACATGTTGCTGGCATCAAATTCTAAAGTTAATGATTATTTGCAAAAAAAAAAGGTTTATCAGTTTGAACATCAAATATGTTGTCTTTGTAGCATTTTCAACTGAATATGGGTTGAAAATGATTTGCAAATCATTGTATTCCGTTTATATTTACATCTAACACAATTTCCCAACTCATATGGAAACGTGGTTTGTATTAGGGATGTAACGATAAATGGTAAAAATGCTAACTGCGGTAAAACTCCATGTGTCGGTTAGTATTACCGTTTTAAATAAAAATGATGGAAAAAACGTGATTGATAACGGCATTTTGATTAACTCATGGAGTTCGTGAGCTTAAATGCTAACATGAAAACAAGAGACATCAACGTCTTTCCTCATTAAGAAGTGAAGAGTACTTACGTAGCTCTTTTTCTCGAGACTCAAAGCACTTTACATACATTAGAGAAACCCATTATCTACATCTTTAAGCTACATTTAAACCAGTCGGGTAGCACTGAAGGGCAAGGAGGGTAAAGTGTCTTGCCCAAGGACACAACGGCAGTGACTAGGTTGGCGGAAGCTGGAACGAAACCTCAAGTTGCTGGCACGGCTGCTCTACCAACTGAGCCCCGCCGGAGCTCTCAGTAAAGGAAAAGAAGACAGAGGAAAAGCAAAAAATAGCCCAATGTTAACTGATATAAACACATTACTGTCTGAGCAACTAAGATATTCAAATGTGCACATTGAACCTACAAGCTGTGCTCTTAGAACAGAGTGATCGGTCCATTTGAGATACAGGTGTTTTTACGGTGTGTTCAAGGACCGCTGAAAAGAATAGGATGACACATGTTCCGCCAGAAATAAAAAATAATAAGTGAATTATATTTATTTAGCGCTTTTTCTCAAGCGACTCAAAGCGCTTTACATAGTGAAACCCATTATCTACATCTTTAAGCTACATTTAAACCAGTTTGGGTGGAGGGTATAGTGTCTTGCCCAAGGACACAACGGCAGTGACTGGGATGGCAAAAGCAGGAATCGAATGAATGTATGTATACATGCAAGTACAGTACACATGTACTAACATATGTACACTATGTATATACGTACGTACACATTTACGTATATGTAAGTAGGAGTGACATGTTCACTGCAAGATAGACAAACAAGGTACATATATTTACAATAAAAGACTTTGACATGTGTTGTTAAAACAATTAAACTAAATGATCTTGTTGTTTTAACATTTCCAATGATTATTAAGACCAACCTACACAAGTACTTTGTAGTAGTACCTTGTAGGGTTATTGTAGGTGCTTGTCAAAGTTACCAGTGTAACCAATCAGCAGATAATAACAACAAAGGTAGATTGAAGGGCTGAAAAAACACTTGCCTGTGATGTCGTATGTGAGAGTATTGTAGTAGTAGTAGTAGTAGTAGTACTCACCATGTTTGTGTGTAGTTGTCCAGCGCTGACATCCAAGTGTGTCCACAGCAGGGATGTGAAAAGTTGAATGTAATCAGCGTCGTCTGAGCTGTCACTCAAGTGGTCGACTGTTCTACCGGAGGGCGGGGAAAGTACAGCTGTGTCATGGAAGTACATTTCTATTGGCTGACAGATGAACTCCCCCCTGCGCCCCACCTTTCTGCAGCTGCCTTCCTCTTTAAAGAGGGGTTCTTGCGACATCCGTGGCTCCTTAAAACAGTGCTTCTAAAATATATTCTGTAACGCCCCCCCCCCCCCCCCCCCAGGAAGAAGAAAATATTTTGCATAGCATAATTTGTCTATAAAATTGTTATAACTATACCTCTGTATAACATTGTAAGTTTATTAACAATAAAGGAAACAACACACCGGTCTTTCTTTATCTCCCACCATGGTTATAGTGAAGCCAAGTGCTACGTATATGCGTCATGTTTCGGTACTGCAAAAAAAAGCATGTTCCCTGAGGTCACACGCACCCCCCCAGGGGCGACTGCCCCACTATTTGAGAAGGACTGCCTCAAACATTTTCCAGGTGGGAGAGATGTTTGAGGGGGAGAACACAAAACAGTGTGTAGAGTTGTGGGGGTCACGAACATGTCATACAGCTCACATCAGCTTGTCATCTTATTGGTCAGGAAAGAAAACACAAGCGAGCAATGAGCAGATCCACACAAATATCTACTCGGGATGTTATGTTCAAGGTTTTACGTGTACTAACTGTAAATGTTTTCATTTAACAATATCAACACAATATTTAAACTACCGTAGTTCCTTATTCTCTTGTATTATACAATTGTTTGAGCAAAGCAAAGTCAATAACGGGGATGGACAAAACATCGATTCACATTCAAATCGCGATTCTTATTCAGCCCGATTCTAAATCGATTCTTAACTTTCCAAAATGTATTCAAAAATACATACATGAATAATATTTAAAAAATATTTATAAGAATCAATTTCTACACAACCAAAATGAGTTTTTCTAACCTGTAACTTTTTGAAAAAGTTTCATTCTAATTACTATACTAAATTATACATTGCGAGGATTGTGTTGAATCGAGAATGAATTCTGAATGGAATCATCACCCGAGGAATCGGAATCAGATCGAATGGTTACATGCCCAAAGATTCAAACTTCTGGTACATAGTAAACAATATCAAAAATTACGATCTGCTACTCATTTAAATCCTTTACTTTTTGCCCACAAAGTCCTCCTGTGTCCAGGGGATTATTCCCCGAGTTTGTTAAAATACCATTGGTGAATTACCCTTTAGACTTCTAAAAAAAAAACATATTTATATTTATAGTTATCATGACTGCTCCTGCTTGCAACATGTTTAGCATCTTCCAGTTAATAATGATACTAATACCACAGATCTTTTCTACTTTACAATGCACATGTGTGTGATTACTGTGATCTTGTTTGTGGTGTGCAATACGGATCTTAGTGGGGTTTTTGATATTATCTTTTATTTATCTCTAAATACTGAGTTTGAGTTTATTTATAACCTGGTAGCAGGTTACAGTTTGCTTTGTGTATAATTTTAGCTGTTTGCAAATTCACTATGTCGTGGAATTTCAGTATTTTTGATTCAATAAATAAAGGATTTGTATGTTCTCTATATCCAACATTACGTATTATCCTAACTGATCTTTTTTGTAACACCATTAATGAATGATGTGTACTTTTGTAGTTATTTCCCCATATTTCTACACAATAACTCAGATATGGTAACACTAGTGAGCAGTAGAGAATATGAAGTGATTTTTGGACTAGAACATGTTTTGCTTTATTCATTATTGACATGTTTCTTGCTACTTTATGTTGTATATTTTTTACATGAGATTTCCAGTTCAATTTATCATCATTATACCTAGAAACTTGGTTTCATTTACTCTTTCAATTTCTATTCCATCCATTTGTATTTGACTTTCTCTTCTACTGTTACCAAATAGCATTATTTTTCTTTTACTGAGATTCAAAGATAATCTGTTTTTGTCAAACCATCTTTTTAATTTGTTAATTTCTTCTGTTATTTGTATTGCCTTCAGTGTTCTCTCCTGAACAAAACACTGTTGTATCATCCGCAAATAATATTAACTTTAAATCTTTTACTCATATTAAAGCGCAATATGTAGTATTTATTACTATATTTTTTTTTTTTCACTATGTTTTACTTCTAATTACTGTTACTGTATTTAGAACCCTGCACTACAACAACTTAGTTTCCACATTGTGGTATAAATAAAAGTCTATCCTATGCTAATGGGCGTGATTATTATTAGCTTAGTACAGGCCAAATAAATAGTGTCAGCCACAGGGAATCTGCGTTTATGATCGGCATCAAGCGATCACATACTTTATCATTAAAATCTGCTATACAAGGATAGTATCAGGTCAACATTAGACTGATGAGATCACTCTTTCATTTTCATGTTTTTTGTTATGATTCCATATTGTTTGTCTATAGTGTGAAACACAGGAGGGCTTTGAATGACATGATTTTCTTTTCTTATTTTACAACGTTGACTTTATTTTGTTCGATCAACTATATGTAAGGAGTACATTTGTACTTTGTTGTTTTTTTGTTGATAATGTTGAACTGTCATTGTATCATATACTGTATTATTTTAAATGTTCACCAATTTTTTAAAAGTCCGTATTTACTTGGTATGAAATTGACGCCAACTTTTGCAGTATCGCCCACAGTAAAAAGTACAACAAGTGAGCTCATGCTAACATCATCATATCGACTTCCTGTCAGTTGACCACTTCCTCTCGCACTAAATGTGGTTTGTACGGTTTATCACCACAGTCATGGTTGGTTTGTTTCATGATTATTTAATTTTTTTCCCCACACACATTCACTTTTACTACTTATTAAAACACTATTACCTATAAACTATTTCAACCAAATGCCAAATTAACATGTACAGTAGTTTTTTTAAGTAATATAATAATTCACATTTACCTTGGAGAGTGGACCATCTCCTTCCAGCCAGTTCTCTGTCAAACACACCATCAGCAGTATCTTCATATTTCAGCACCAGCTTAAGCACTTGACCAGGAAACAAGCAGTCAAGCACTCAGTGGATTCAGCCAGAATTTTCCATGCCAACAAAGCAAGAAGGGACTAAAAAGTACAGTAAGACTCCAGTTTTCAAAATGCACCAGCTCAATGCTAGTGCATTGGATTCGTCTTAGACATGGTAATTATTAGCATTAGCAATTTTACATGGCAATTTTTAACACCTCCAAATTTAGTCTTGGAAACAACAACCAAGATGCACGTTACAATCATTGTAATAAATACAAAACTTACAGCACAAACCAGGGATCACTAATTGGCGGACCAAGTCCGAACACAAACGCCATCCCATGCGGACCTGCACTGGAAGTAAATTCTTTATTTAAAGTACCGTATGAAGACCTTTTGAAGTAGCGCTTCTATTTAGACTTGCGTAGCTTTTATAGACTTTACGGTACTGGCTCATCAAATCAGGTAATAAACCAATAGCATGCAAGTTAAACCAGCCGAATACATCACAAACTTTTTCTAAGCATATTGGACATTTTTTTAGCCTGAATTAGGTGCTATCTCTTATTTGTGTTTTACAGCGCAGCATTTGTCTTATTTACTATTATAGTACTATGATGTGACGCTCCATAAAGATACTCACCAAGCGGCACTTCTGTTTTTAGACTGAGGCTGAACAATGCAAAGAATAACATGTTGGCTAATCTTAACGCTATCTTCACAGCGACAATCAAGTTGACCCACTTTGCAGAACAACTTACGCCTGTGGCTTGAGTACATGGAAGTCCAGTTCTAACTTACAGGAATTACCCAGATGTGACGGAAGTATTTCCACGTCGTGGTGGCGTTGTAGTGGCCGGGTAACTGCCACAGCAATGGCGTTTGAAGGATCCTCCGGTCTACCAGTGGGTACTGTAAAATCTACAGTAGAACACATTCAAGGCTACTACAATGGGTGACTACATGGATGTTATTTCATGTTTTAAAGGGGTCTAATTATATTTTTTAAAGTATTTAGAATGTTGTAAACAGTTTTTTATGGTTCAACAATGCAAATATGTTTCCCTTTTTAATAATACTTTGTAGAAATTATTTTACCATGGTCAGGCCTAGAACCAATTAGTCGCGATAAAATAAATGAGCGGGGACTGTTTAACATTTCTTTATGATGAGTGTGACAACCAACCCTGTTCTCCGACACGTGAACACAAACTATTCTTTCTCTCATTCCAGGATGATGTATGAAGACTTTGGATGCAGTAAAAAAGCTTTTTATTGACAAACATGGTAAAGGACTCAAAGATAAACATGAGTCAGCGAAAAAGAGAGGAAATAATGTACAAAACCCAAAACCAGTGAAGTTGGCACGTTGTGTAAATCGTAAATAAAAACAAAATACAATGATTTGGTAATCCTTTTTAACTTATATTCAATTGAATAGACTGCAAAGACAAGATACTTAACTTTTGAACTGGAAAACTGTTATTTTTTGCAAATATTAGCTCATTTGGAATTGAATGCCTGCAACATGTTTCAAAAAAGCTGGCACAAGTGGCAAAAAAGACTGAGAAAGTTGAATAATGCTCATCAAACACTTATTTGGAACATCCCACAGGTGAACAGGCTAATTGGGAACAGGTGGGTGCCATGATTGGGTATAAAAGCAGCTTCCATGAAATGCTCAGTCATTCACAAACAAGGATGGGGCAAGGGTCACCACTTTGTGAACAAATGCGTGAGCAAAATCTCGAACAGTTTAAGAATAACATTTCTTAACCACCCATTACAAGGAATTTAGGGATTTCACCATCTACGGTCCGTAATATCATCAAAAGGTTCAGAGAATCTGGAGAAATCACTGCACGTAAGCAGCAAGGCCGTGACCTTCAATCCCCCGGGCGGTATTGCATCAAAATAAAACATCAGTGTGTAAAGGATATCACCACATGGGCTCAGGATCACTTCAGAAAACCACTGTCAGTAATTACAGTTTGTCACTTTACACCTGTCAGTGCAAGTTAAAACTTGAAAAATGGCTTTCGCTTTGCATTGTCAACAACACCCAGAAACGCCACCGGCTTCGCTGGGCTCGAGCTCATCCAAGATGGACTGATGTAAAGTGGAAAAAGTGTGCTGTGGTCTGACGAGTCCACATTTCAAATTGTTTTTGGAAACTGTGGACATTAAATTCTAAGTTGATGATTATTTGCAGTTCGAACATTAAATGTCTTGTCTTTGCAGTCCATTCAATTGAATATAAGTTAAAAAGGATTTGCAAATCATTGTATTCTGTTTACATTTACCAATTACACAATGTGCCAACTTCACTGGTATTGGGTTTGGTAATGAACATCGTTTGAGTCCTAAATAAACGTGTTTGAATGTTGGGTTAAGGTGAACTACGATGTCAGGAGAGTTGTTGTAGTTTCATTGTATTTTTAGAATGTAAACAAAAAACTAACTGTGAGGTGCACATCAGTCCGTGGTGGTGCGTCGGTACCAGAAGCGAGCCCTGAAGTCGTCGCTGCAGGTCATGAAGCCGGGATTGGTGGGCGAGTGGACGATGCAGCGCACGATGTTGTTGTGACCCAAAGACAGCAGGTTCTTCCTCTCAGCTGTGCGTGAGTCCCAGCAGCACAGGCTAATAGTGCGCTCGTCAGGCAGGAGAATGTAGTCCTCCGTGTGGTTGAACACGCCTTGTGTGCGATGCATCTGACGGCCACTCAGACCAGCACCTGCAGCAGCAACGACACTGAGATGTCACATACCGTATTTTTCAGACTGTAAAGCGCACTTAAAATCCTTTATTTTCTCAAAAATCGACAGTGTGCCTTATAACCCGGTTTACCGTCCTCGAAGCAATTTTATTTGGTACATGGTGTATTGATAAGTGTGACCAGTAGATGGTAGTCACACATAAGAGATACGTGTAGGCTGCAATATGACGCCAGTAAACAACACCAAAACTTAAAATGTTCTTTTGAAAATAAAGAACATTACACACAGCACTCAAAAATCTGTCAAAATGTTTTAGTATGACTTTAAAGTCGCACCGCTTCATGAATTGTCGGCCCATTATGGCTACCGTAGTCAGAGATACAAGTATTACTATGGTGCGTATATAGGGACCACAAAATGGCACCCATTAGTAGACATATTATCTGGCGCAATATTATGCATAACCAACTTTTCTTACCTTTCGGTACCTGCTGATGTGTATTTGAATTCTGCATAAGTACTGAAAATTTGCGCAGGTCCGCCACTGTAGTCTGTGTCGATGCCGTAGTCGATAAGCTTCTTCTTTTTCTCTATCGTTTTGTTATGGAACATTCATCTTCTGCTGTTGCCATTTCTAATATAAAGTAGCGTAAAGTTCTAACTTATATCTCGCTATGGAAGCGCTAAAAACGACCAGTGTAGTGAGTTTACATAATTCACCCACGGAACTTTAGTTATTAGAGAGTTCCGGTTGGACGGTTTTTCACGGGACACATTTCATTTCATTGCACTAGTGAGCCACGGATGAAGAGATGCTGCTACGTCGTTGATTGAAGTAAAGTGTGAATGTCATTAAAACAGTTAGCTACATCTTTTGACACTTCCTCCACTACCGTCCTTGCACGCTACACCGCTACAACAAAGATGACGGGGAGAAGACGCTGTCGAAGGTGAGCCACGTAAATAAGACCGCCCACAAAACAGCGCATCCTGAAGCGACTGTCAGAAAGCGACTTGAAGATGATCTGTAAAACATCATCTATGCAACATTTTGACCAAAGAACCACCATTACATGTTATGTAGACCACAAGAAAGTATTTTACATTTGGAAAAAAATCATAATATAACCCCTTTAGTGCGCCCTACAATCCGGTGCAACTTTTGTATGAAAATAAACCTAACTAGACCCGCTCATCGGCAGTGCGCCTTATAATCCGGTGCGCCCTATGGTCCAGGAAATTTGGTACTTACTTTCTAAGGCTTTAGAGATAACTTTCCTAGGCAGTGCACCCGAGTGCATGCCAACTAGTGGCTGAACAATTCATCTGCATCCTCCTAAAAGGCTGTCCAAACTTTTAACACCAAGGACTTAAAACTGAAAAATATAAGGATTTACTTTTGTACGTACAAAAAGCCAAAAAGAATGTATCGTACATTTATTGACAAAACTTTGTGTCAGCTTTAAGTTTGAGGTGACAAAGCATGTTAAAAGTATCGCTTTTTATTTTCACGCTTTTTTTGTTTAGTTACCGTATTTTTCGGATTATAAATCGCAGTTTTTTTTCATAGTTTGGCCGTAGGTGCGATTTATACTCCGGAGCGATTTATGTGTGAAATTATTAACACATTACCGTAAAATATCAAATACCGTATTATTATTTATCTCATTCGCGTAAGAGACGAAGCAAATGTCAGCAATCGTCACACACGTCAACCAATAAGAATTCGATGGGGGAGGGTCATGGCAGAAGTGCATTGTGGGTCATATTTATCTCATTCGCGTAAGAAACGAAGCAAATGGCAGCAATCGTCACACACACACACACACACGTCAGCAATCGTCACTCACACGTCAACCAATAAGAATTCGGCGGGGGAGGGTCATGGCAGAAGTGCATTGTGGGTCATGGGATGTTAACAGCTATATGCTATATGCAACTGCTGTAGCTATTAAAATGGATCACATCAACATTGGCGGTAACTTATAACAACTGAGAAGGACTGAACAAAAATGGCACGGAAAAGGAAATCATATACTGCAGATTACAAGCTGGACGTAGTGAAATATGCAGCAGAGAACAGCAATCAAGCAGCAGAAAGAAAGGACACGGCGCATACCAGAGGCGACACAGAGGAGAAAGATTTCATCAGATTTAGTGATCGGGAGTGACAGATTGTTTGGTAAACGTATAGCATGTTCTATATATTATAGTTATTTGAATGACTCTTACCATAATATGTTACGTTAACATACCAGGCACGTTCTCAGTTGGTTATTTATGCGTCATATGGCGTACATTTATTCAGCCTGTTCACTATTCTTTATTTATTTTAAATTGTCTTTCAAATGTCTATTCTTGGTGTTGGATTTTATCAAAAAAATTTCCCCCAAAAATGCGACTTATACTCCAGTGCGACGTATATATGTTTTTTTCCTTCTTTATTGTGCATTTTCGGCCGGTGCGACGTATACTCCGGAGCGACTTATAATTCGAAAAACTCGGTAGTAATTTGATGTTACAAGTTGCAGCACGCACAGTTGGTACCAGAAAGAGGCAATGTTTAGTAGATATGCTCAGAACAAATCCTGAAAGTAGCTTCACTTTCCCTACATTTTGTTGTTACTGCCTCATTCTCTTGAGCTGCAAAGAGTGAAAGTGTCCAAATAAATATTGGACAGATAATTATCGGGCTGTTATGTAGAATTATGATTTCATAACGATAAATTTGATGACATTAATAAAAAAAGCGCTCTAATGAGGCAAGAGAACCCGTATTGTACAGTAGGGATTTTAGGGTGAGCAAATCAAGCGCTACTTTTCACCTGTTTCCGTCATAACTATCATTATATCGTGATTAGGGCTGCAACTAACAACTAATTAAATAATTGATTAATCTGTCGATTATTACTTCGATTAATAATTGGATAAAAGAGAAACTACATTTCTATCCTTTCCAGTATTTTATTGAAAAAAAACAGCATACTGGCACCATACTTATTTTGATTGTTTCTCAGCTGTTTGTAAATGTTGCAGTTTATAAGTAAAGGTTTATAAAAATAAAAAAAAATTAAAAATTAAATACAATTTTAAAAAAACTAGCCTCTGCGCATGCGCATAGCATAGATCCAACAAATCGATGACTAAATGAATCGCCAACTATTTTTATAATCGATTTTAATCGATTAGTTGTTGCAGCCCTAATCGTGACAATGCATTCTGGCTGTGTCCCACAAATTTGACATTAAAAAGCAAACGAACGCGTCCTTAACGCATGTAGCATCCTTGCTAGAGGCTAATGTCCCCCCACAGTGCAAAGCCATTTTATAGTCAGCAATCCTCGACTCCACGGTGGCAAATAAACTAAGATTTTTTTCATCTGACGCCAAACGTGCTAATTTCCTCCTTGATATGTAAGTCAGGCATTTACGTTTTCTTATTACTTGTAATAAATGGAAATGGATATTTGGTATGTAAACTATATTGTTCAATACACTCTATGATCTTGTCTAACAAAGTGAGTATGTTCCTGCAACAAATGCTTAGCATGCTAGCCCGGTCAATGACACATCGACATACTGGGGTGAGTTTTTCCTTGCCCGTGTGTGGGCTTTGTGCCGAGGATGTCGTTGTGGCTTGTGCAGCCCTTTGAGACACTTGTGATTTAGGGCTATATAAATAAAGATTGATTGATTGATTGATTGATACAGGCTAACGGGGGAAATATACGCTTGTTTTGCGTTGCATAACGTGGTTTCTGCGTAACGTGGGTTGGCTCATAGAATCGCACTCTGCACTGAAAGATGGTGATGTGCGTACATGGAAGACAATGCAGTGTGTCAGGTTGGATGCAACATGGAGTTATGCTAAACAAAATGTGGCGGTCATTCTACTGTTGACCTTGGCTTGCCATCAAAGTAGGCCTATTCAATATATAATATATCATTATTATATATAATTATTTCGACGGTGGTCCGTGCGGTCAAACTAGACATTTTAGCAGGGTAATGCCAACAATCTGTCCCGACTCCAGACGAAAATATTGCTAAAATTTGGCTAATCAACATTAGTAAAATGTGGCATAATTACTTAGTAAACTACCTTGCAAGAAGCATAAACAAGAGAAACCTACAGCGTAGGACTCGCCGATTGCCATTTGAAGTTCCTTGGAGTAGGATTCGAATTCGGCTGCGTATCTGGCAACCTCAGTCATGGAGAGTGGGAGGGGACTACAGAATTTTGACTGTAATTGCAGTACAATTTCTGGTCACATTACTACATATGGCACCTTTAAATTATTACATTTTTTATCACAATTCTAACCAGACAAAACACAGGATGCTGATGTAACAATATTAATTTAATATTTAAACTATTTTTTCCCCTTTCCATTACTTCAAATATTTTGAGCAAAATATAGTCAGTAGTGCAAAATAACTAAACTACATTTTTGCTCCTATTCAAATTGTTTGGTTTTTGCCACCTATTTCCTGAGTTTGTAAACAATACCAAAAGCAACAAAAAACAACTTTGTGATCATAAAATTTTTTAATCCAACCACTGTAGTATCGGCCATATACTGATAGTATACTTGGTATTATTACTGTTGATATTTGTATCGATCCACCAACCCGCTTACTTTCAAGAGCTCTTGCTTAGCGGCTAGCATGGCTTATTGTATCCTCTTGTAAAGTGTGTAATGTAGCCAGCATGTTAAGCTAGTCCTCGTCCTCCAGTGATAATGCTACCTGTAAGAAACATAGTTAACTTGCTGCCATGGAGGCGAGGAATAGTGACTTAGAAACGTCTTTCACTCTGAGGACGCATTTGTGCGCTTTTTGCTGTCAAAATAGCAGAACACACCTTGCATGTGTCAACATGCATTGTTCCAAATTGTTATCATTTATAGTCTCTTTTGCGCAAACCCTATTTAAAAAAACTCTTATTTCTTAACTAAATGTCTCCTGACCAATGTTCCCTCTAATTGTTCATGTGTGTGAGCAAACACAAAAACTCCCTGAGCATTCAGTGGAGTACATGTGAGCAACATCATACGTGGCAATACCAGCAGCACACCTGTCTCAAACCAATCTTTTATAATAACACTCAAATGAGGAGTAATTTTCATGAGATTATTTTGTAATATTAGTGATTTGGCCCACTTGTAATGAAAATAAAAGAAATCTTGTTTTTCATAAGCTATGTATTAGTATTGTACAATATGTCTGGGTGGGGGTCCTACTTTGGAAATCATTTGTACCCCTTTCAGAGATCACATTTAGTTCCCCTTAAACATCCTCATGTTGCACAATGAAATGTAAGCATAGGATGAAGTGTACATTCCTGTACCTTTCTCTAGTAACAGCATTCCATGATTAATATAAATAAATTAACATTAATAATAAATGACAGTTGAATAAGCACACGTATGACTGAGGAGTCATAGTGTAACTTTGTGTGGTGTTTGAGTTGTCCGACTTTTTGTGTGGCCATAAACGCACCAGTGGCTTAGTGGTATGCGTGTTGGTGACAGATGACAAGTTGGTTTTGGCCTGGTTTGTACGGCAGAAAATGACTAGTTTTTCGAGATAGAAGTTTTTTACTCATGTTTTTGGTGTGGTTATGGCCGAATATAAACAGTTTTGCTCAATAAAGTGATCGATATAATTCCTGTCCTGGAAGCATCTCTATAGACGTTACAATAATTGAACGGTGTTCAATTGAACGGTGTTGACGAACACCGTTAGGGCCGCTTGTTGTCACTGTCACTCAGAGTTGCATTGCAAAATTACACAGAATAAATGTGTTTATTTTGTTTAGAATTCAGATGGGGTTGATTTGGTGCGTAGCATATATTTGCTGTGCGCAGAGGACGCTTGAGCAGTGCGCAATTGCGCAGGCGCGCACCTTAGAGGGAACGTTGCTCCTGACCAACACGTTGGACACCCCAGATGTAAAACAATCACTAATACATGAAAATGTTTCTATTTCTATTCTACCAGAAGAAACAGACTCAAACTAAAAGGTTGAAACTTGGTATGCTAATAAGTCAAGAAATACCGGTAAGTGGAAAAGCGAATAGAAATGATCATATTCACCTGTGTATTTGACAAGCGTTCGGCCTGTAGAGATCTCCCAGAGTTTGACCACGGAGTCCTTCCCGCTGGAGAGGATGTACTTGGAGTTCTTGGTGAAGATGGCCGAGCAAACCTCGGCTCCGTCATGGGCTTTGTCAAAGGTGCTGACGCAGCGATTGGAGACGCCGTCCCACAGTTTGATGCTGCCATCCTTGCTGCAGGAGACGTAGCTGTTGGCTGTCGGGTTGTAGCTGACGCCGCTGATGGTGTCCGTGTGCTGGTCCATGGGGTTACCCGACACAAAACACTGAAAGGTGTTGGCATCATACAGACGGAGGGTAGGATGCTGTGTTCCCACCAGGAGGAAGTCTCCAGATGGATGAAACGAGATGGAGCGCAGCATTTCTGCTTCCTGAGAGGAATATCATCATTTTTCAACACAAAATGGGAGGGAAAAACTAGAATATTACCGGTCAGTAAGGGTGTAACGGTACGTGTATTTTTATTAAACCGTTTCGGTAAGGGGGGTTCGGTTCGGAGGTGTACCGAACAAGTTTCCACACGAACATATTAAGTAGCGCACTGCACGGACGGACATAAGTAACGTACCGCACGTTGTGTAAACAAAGCACACCGAGGCACAACACACGGCATGCTGGTGTAACGCAGGTGTCAAATACATACTTTTGCGGAGACTATTAGGCTCTTGCTTCCTATTACTCTTTGTCACGTGACTAGGGAGAGCTGCGTGCTCTCCCTAGTCACGTGACTAGGAGAACCGCCGCGGTTCAATCAGTTGTGCTTATAAGCCGGTAGCAGGAAGTGGCCAGTAGACAAGACGTGAAGGGAGACAGATTGTATTTCTGCTCGAGGTAGGTTTTTATTCTCGTTTTCACCTTAAATATTGTGCTGACGGGATTCTAAACTTAATGCCTATTTGTTAACTTTATAGAGCCGACTACCAACGCCAGATTTTTTGTCATTAAGCTGTGTGTGACTGTAGCAGCGGAGTTGGTGAGTCCATGTTTATGAAAATAGCACCTCTAGCATTAATCTTTCTTCCATTGTTTCATTGCAACAGTCTTTGTGGCATATTTCTCAATCATCAATATACAAGGTCTATGACTTGAACCAATGATAACTATTGTGTATTGAATATACTTTTGAATGTGTTTGATGATAAGCACGTTTACTGCACTGACTGAATTGTATAGGTCATATTTATGCTGCTAATGGTTGTTTTAGCACTATATTGCATATTGTGATTCTGACATGTATGTTGATTTATATTGTATAATATTGAGGAAAAAACTAGAACCTGTTCTCAATACATTATAATGCAATTAGTGTTATTTAATGAAGATATTTGATTTGTGTACACATTGATTTATAAGGATGGTCCTGGTTCTTACACAGGCCAGGCTTCTCTTTATAATGGCGAGCTATGGAAAAAAAACATCTAGTCCAAGGATCGTTCTTGGGAGATTCCAGCCAGGAACCCCACCACCTGTTCTGTCTGGGCTGGTAGGAGGCTCTCGAGCCAACCCTCTACACATTTTCACCATTAACCGCAGCACATGGACTGTACTGCTTTACTCGCCAAAACCTTTCTCCAAGAACTGTATTATCTGAGCTGAGATTTAAACTAGATCCAGAGACACCAAATAATTGAATTGGAACACACAGAGCTATTTCTATTTTTGGTCAGAATTATTATAGTGTTCCCAACGTTAAAAGGATAAAGCCATTGTTTACAAATTTGGTAAATAGCCAAAAAATTTATATTTTGTTGTTTTCTTACTGTACCGAAAATGAATCAAACCGTGACTTCTAAACGAAGGTACGTACCGAACCGAGATTTTTGTGTACCGTTACACCCTTACTGGTCAGTATAAAAGTCATCAAGATTCAACACTTCAAACCTTATGAGCCACCTGAAACAGCAGCATCGCAATGAGGGTGTTTTGATAGCTTACAAAGAGACATGTTGCTTTAGAAGCTGCCCCAAATGAAGATGGTAAATAAGACAACAATTAAATCTACATAAAAAAATAATAGATATGAATAAGTTAACGGTCTTGATTCCCACGCTACATGTCAGTGTGCCATACAAGAAATGAAGAAAGAGAAAGGAATCTGACCTGTACATATTTGAATGCTCTTTTTGCAGACGGCTTTGAGTAATCGAAGAGTTTGAGGGTGTAATCTCTTGAGCCGGAAGCAAGAATTTGTTCGGTGGGATGGAAGGCGAGGCAGGTGACTTCGTCCACGTGGTCGTACAGCGTTCGGATCACAGGGTGGTTCTCCATGTTCTGCTGAGCCGTCTCGTTCATCATAATCTGACAGACAAACCAGGAAAGTGTCACCATGATATTTTCTTCCACATGAAGTCATCCCTCGCCACATTGTGCATCAAATGTTGCAGCTTCACTATGTCAGTTTTTTTAACAAAGCATATTCTACATATTTTTGACCTGGCAAGTCTTGATTATGGTTTATATCTACTACAGTGCGATATTTGTCTTATTTTCTATTATTAATATATGTTGCTGTCGATAGATATTCGCCAAGCAGGACTTCAGGGCTCGTACATGTGCATGCACATCCTCTGCTGTCGCCATTTCTAATACAAAAATAGTGTATACTTCTAACTTATATCTGTCAGTACACTTGTCTCTTCAGGATGCGCCATTTTGTTGGCAGTATTATTACGTGTTTCCACTTAGGCAGTGTCTTCCATGTGTACAGCTCTGGTAATGGGTACATTCGCACCCACCTGCACAAATGTACTTCAAAATGTAACAATCAAATTAAATATCACTTTTTGGTGTAACCATCATGAGCGTTCTGTTCAGCTATATTTCTTTTATATTTTGATAAATCATCATATTTATGTATTACTAAATTTAAATAGGTATTGATCAATCTTTAAACTGTGTGTATTTGATTTCAGTTTGCTTTTGACATCTTATTTAGAATTGTAGTTGAAACTTTTACAACCTTGTGTTGCGCTAATGATGGCGTAACCAAACTAGATTTCATTTAATGATCTTATTTTGAATATTTATTCCCTTTTTTACATTTAGTATATTTAAATATTCATTTATAAACATTGAATACATTTCAAATATCAATAAAATGCAATTGCCTTCATCTTATAGGGTAATGTTTAGTTACACCAAGTCATGAGCGTAACACTAAGCTTCATCACTTTGACTTGTAATATCTCTAATTCTGGTGGTGTTTTATGCTTTTTTTTTTTGGAACATGTACTATACATATAATACAATAAAGTCCCATATAAAATTATGTTTTTAGCAATACTTTAATTTTGCCTTTGAAAGTAACACTCCGATGTCCATTAGTGGAGCTGTATTGAAAAGTAACACTCCAATGTCCATTCGTGGAGCTGTACACATGTTGTATTTTTTTGCACTTCCATATCGCATCTACTGACAAGATTAAGTTTGAACTATGCAATACTTTGTATTAGAAATGACAACAGAGGAGGATGCATGTGCATGTACGAGAGCCAGTCTGCCCCACAACAAGAGAATAGAGAAATAGAATGAGATTTTTGACTACAGCATCGGACTACAATGGTGGACTCGCGCAAAGATCCTGTGGTAAATTTCTACCATATATGGATAATCCAAAAGATGTCACACTTGGAAAAAACGTCACAAATTGGGCTAATTCCAAACGGTTCGTTTGGAGGAAGTATGGAAGAAGGCAAGATTGTTTTATAAATATCTCTGCCATGCCTCCATGTTTTGATTTAACATTTGCAGGACTCATGCAGATCCCAAATAAACAAAAACAGGTACCTAGTGGTTAAAAAAAAGTTATTTTTGCATAATAGGTCCACTTTAATGCAATGTTCAGTGTTGGAATGTTGCAATTCCTTTCTTATTTCAAAATTGCCCTTTTGAGACTTTGTTTATCATGGTGAAGAGAAAAAATAAAGTACATTAGTATTTTGCAACAGATTTGAGACATTTTCAATATTTGCACGTAGATTGAAACGTGCTTAATCAATGAAGAACCTTATTAATCGAAATAATTCAATACATTTTGAAAAATTGGCCATACCTTATGGTTGTAGCTGCAACAAGTTGACCAACTTTTGCAGAACAATTTTTTTGATGTATTTCATCTTCAACAGCTGCATCATCAATTGCACATCTCCACATTGTAAGTAAGTAAGTACATTTTTTATGAAGCACTTTTCACAGATAAAATCACACAGCACTGTACAAAACACAGGTGAAGTAAAACAACAATTCAATTAAAACAGGAGCAACATCATAAAAAAGGATACAAAGTGGATTAAAATTGATAGTTAAAAGGTGCATTAACTAAAAGCTTTACTAAAAAGACAAGTTTTGAAATGTTTCTTTAAAGTGTCAACATAGTCAAGATCACGGAGGGACTAGTGAAAATTGTTCCAGAGTCTGGGAGCTATAGTCTGGAATGCAAGGTCTCCACAGGTTTTAAAACGAGTTTTGGGGATATTAGAAGACCCTGGCCTGAAGACCGGAGGCTGCGCCCTGAAGTGTAGGGGCATAGCAAGTCAGTGATGTACTGAGGGGCCCCACCATGCAATGCACGGAATGTCAGGACTAAAATCTTAAACTCAATGCGGAATGTAACTGGAAGCCAATGAAGACTGGATAAAATGGTGGGGATATGGCCTGTTCTGGGTGCACCGGTCAAAAGTCTGGCAGCCGCATTTTGTACCGTCTGAAGTCTCTTTAGCGTTGACTTGTTGAAAAGAGTGAAGAGAGAATTGCAATAGTTAATACGAGACGAAATGAACACGTGAATGATCATTTCGAGATCCAATTTTGACAATACATTTCTCACTTTAGAAATATTTCTGAGGTGACAAAAACAGTTTTCGGTCAGTTGATGGCAGTGACCCTCCAAAGACATAGACCGATCAAACACAACCCTAAGGTTTCTGAGGCGGCTTTTAACAGATGCACCCAGAGCACCAAGGGAGTTCTTGATCAGGTGGATTTTTTTTATCGGGAGCAATTGTCAGATTTTCGTTTTGTTAGAATTTATCTGGAGGAAATTCGAGGACAACCAGTTTTTAATACATGATACGCACTCCAGGAACTCAGATAAAAAGTTAAACTCTGAATCATTGAAGAAGGATAACAGTTGAATATCATCTGAATAGAAATGATAAGAAACATTTTTAAAACTACCATTGGCAAGTGTTATCAACAGACAAAATGTGAGACGTGACATGACCGGCCACTTATTGCTTACAAGACTGGTATCAGCAGCTGTCTGGGCGAACTCTGCTGATGCACTTCATCTTAACCATCAACCACTCCACATGACATTGGTGATGTGACCCCCCCCCGCCCACCTCAACCTCTTCATGCTCTCTCAGGGAGAGCATGTCCCAAATTCCAAGCTGCTGTTTTGATGCATTAAAAAAAAAAAATGCACGTTGTGACTTCAATAAAAAATATGGCAGTGCCATGTTGGCATTTTTTTCCATAACTTGAGTTGATTTCTTTTGGAAAACCTTGTTACATTGTTTAATGCATCCAGCGGGGAATCACAACAAAATTAGGCATAATAATGTGTAAATTCCACGACTGTATATATCGGTATAGGTTGATATCGGAATCGGTAATTAAGAGTTGGACAATATCGGAATATCGGCAAAAAAGCCATTATCGGACATCCCTAATTAAAGTTGAAGTAAAAGTTAAAGTACCACTGATAGAAATGACTCTCTGCATTTGACCCATCCCCTTGTTCCACCCCCTGGGAGGTGAGGGGAGCAGTGAGCAGCAGCGGTGGCCGCGCTCGGGAATCATTTTGGTGATTCAACCCCCAATTCCAACCCTTGATGCTGAGTGCCAAGCAGGGAGGTAATGGGTCCCATTTTTATAGTCTTTGGTAAGACTCTGTGGCACAGGAGTTAGTGCATGTGCCTCACAATACGAAGGTCCTGAGTAGTCCTGGGATCGATTTTGCGCTCTGGATCTTTCTGTGTGGAGTTTGCATGTTCTACCCGTGACTGCGTGGGTTCCCTCCGGGTACTCCGGCCTCCTCCCACCTCCAAAGACATGCACCTGGGGATAGGTTGATTGGCAACACTAAACAGGCCCTAGTGTGTGAATGTGAGTGTGAATGTTGTCTGTCTGTGTTGGCCCTGCGTTGAGGTGGAGACTTGTCCAGGGTGTACCCCGGCTTCCGCCCGAATGCAGCTGAGATAGGCTCCAGCACCCCCCGCGACCCCAAAAGGGACAAGCGGTAGACAAATGGATGGATGGATGGTATGACTCGGCCGGGGTTTGAACTCACGACCTACCGATCTCAGGGCGGACACTAACCACAAGGCCACTGAGCAGGTAAATTATGGTATTTTGAGAGGTACAGTATTTTCCGCACTATAAGGCGCACCTTCAATGAATGGCTTATTTTAAAACTTTGTTCATATATAAGGCGCACCACATTGTAAGGCGCATAGAATAGACGCTACAGTAGAGGCTGGGGTTATGTTATACATCCATTAGATGGAGCTGCGCTAAAGGGAATGTCAACAAAACAAATAGTGATCGTACTGACACTTCTACTTGCTGCTCTCTGTTCAACAACCCACTGTTCGAGTTTGTCCTCCAACTGTAGCCATCTCGCTTTGTTCCCTCGGAAACCCTGTTTAGTCTTCTTTACTTGGCGCAGGTCATCATGTTGCGTCCTCCACTCCCGCACCATTGATTCGTTATTGTTAAATTCTCTCGCTGCTGCTCTTTACCCGTGTTCTACTGCGTGACTGATCGCCTTGAGTTTAAACTCTGCGTAGATTCCTAATGAAGCCTTAGCTTGACGCCCCTCTACTTTCTCCTGCTCCGCTTGCTGCGGCAACAACAAACAAAACTCCAGACGCTCCTCTTCATTTTGTATAGTTTACTTGTGAACTTAATCATTCAAAAACGTAAAACAATTACGATGTGGGAACAAATGAATGGCAAAATGAAGCGAGTTTGTTACAGTAAAAAAGAGTTAGAAAAAGGAAGAGTGAGGTCAAAAAACTGTGTGGCTCAATTCCCCCGCACCTGACTGCCATTACCCATAATACCTTGTGTCCAAAAACCCAACCTACCACACAGATCCTTCCGCCATATATGCAATTTAAACAGTTACGTCATCAAATTATTTAGACAAATGTAATAATTACAAATAAAGTGTTCCCTATAATTATTCTAAGCATGCAAATAAAGTAAATAGTCCCATTTTGGCTGAATAAACAAAAAGCACATTCCATAAAATGTAAATTAACTTAAACAGCATTTAGGCTCCTACACTCTGCGTCGTAAGCGTGAGGCTAATCTTTCCTGTGATAAAATAGCAACCAAGGTATTCAAAAAGGTCAACCAAAGAACAAGATTTCTCTATAGAATCCCCTCTCTGGTCAACAAAAGCACCATGGGGGTTCTGGCGGGAACTCTCGTTCAACCCTTTTTCGATTACGCATGCACCTCCTGGTACCTAGAACCTCCAAAACATTCAAATCTAGACTGCAAACATCCCAGAACAAGATAGTCAGATTACTTCTAGACCTCCACCCCAGATCCCACCTCACTCCTACCCACTTCTCCAAAGTGGGCTGGCTCAGGGTGGAGGACAGAGTAAAACAACTTGCACTGAGCCTAGTCTATAAAATCCGCTACACCTCCCTGATACCGAAGTACATGTCAAACTACTTCCTTAACGTAAATGACCGCCATAACCACAACACCAGGGGGAGCTCTACTAACCACGTTAAAGGGGAACATTATCACCAGACCTATGTAGGCGTCAAAATATACCTTGATGTTGCAGAAAAAAGACCATATTTTTTTTAACCGATTTCCGAACTCTAATTGGGTGAATTTTGGCGAATTAAACGCCTTTCTAATATTCGCTCTCGGAGCGATGACGTCACAACGTGACGTCACATCGGGAAGCAATCCGCCATTTTCTCAAACACCGAGTCAAATCAGCTCTGTTATTTTCCGTTTTTTCGACTGTTTTCCGTACCTTGGAGACATCATGCCTCGTCGGTGTGTTGTCGGAGGGTGTAACAACACGAACAGGGACGGATTCAAGTTGCACCAGTGGCCCAAAGATGCGAAAGTGGCAAGAAATTGGACGTTTGTTCCGCACACCTTACCGACGAAAGCTATGCTACGACAGAGATGGCAAGAATGTGTGGATATCCTGCGACACTCAAAGCAGATGCATTTCCAACGATAAAGTCAAAGAAATCTGCCGCCAGACCCCCATTGAATCTGCGGGAGTGTGTGAGCAATTCAAGGACAAAGGACCTCGGTAGCACGGCAAGAAATGGCGGCAGTTTGTTCCCGCAGACGAGCGAGCTAAACCCTCTGGATGTCTTGGCTCACACCGTCCCTTAAACTGGACAGATCAGCTTTCAGGAAAAGAGCGCGGATGAGGGTATGTCTACAGAATATATTAATTGATGAAAATTGGGCTGTCTGCACTCTCAAAGTGCATGTTGTTGCCAAATGTATTTCATATGCTGTAAACCTAGTTCATAGTTGTTAGTTTCCTTTAATGCCAAACAAACACATACCAATCGTTGGTTAGAAGGCGATCGCCGAATTCGTCCTTGCTTTCTCCCATGTCGCTGGCTGTCGTGTCGTTTTCGCTTGCATACGGTTCAAACCGATATGGCTCAATAGCTTCAGTTTCTTCTTCAATTTCGTTTTCGCTACCTGCCTCCACACTACAACCATCCGTTTCAATACATTCGTAATCTGTTGAATCACTTAAGCCGCTGAAATCCGAGTCTGAATCCGAGCTAATGTCGCTATAGCTTGCTGTTCTTTCCGCCATGTTTGTTTGTGTTGGCTTCACAATGTGACGTCACAGGAAAAAGGACGGGTGTTTATAACGATGGTTAAAATCAGGCACTTTGAAGCTTTTTTTAGGGATATTGCGTGATGGGTAAAATTTTGAAAAAAACTTCGAAAAATACAGTAAGCCACTGGGAACTGATTTTTAATGGTTTTAACCATTCTGAAATTGTGATAATGTTCCCCTTTAAACCCAGATTCCGATCTAACAAAGGTCTTAAATCATTCTCTTTCTATGCCACATCAATGTGGAATGCGCTCCCAACAGGTATAAAAGAAAGGGCATCTCTATCCTCCTTCAAAACCGCAATAAAAGTACACCTACAGGCAACTTCAACCCTAAACTAACACCCTCCCCGGATTGTTGTTAATAATCACATGTAGATACTTTTCTTATGCCTTCTGATCTCTCTCTCTATGTCCACTACTTGCTGTACATATGCTACCAAGTCAGACCTACACTGTTTCAATATCCATTTCTCTGTTCTCAATTGTTGATGACTGATGATAACAACCTAACCTAACCCCCCCCCCCCCCCTCCACACCCCGAATTGTAAATAATGTAAATAATTCAATGTATATACCCTGATGATTATCTTGTGTGATGATTGTATTATGATGATAGTATATATGATAGTTTATATCTGTATCATGAATGTAGTGGACCCCGACTTAAACAAGTTGAAAAACTTATTCGGGTGTTACCATTTAGTGGTCAATTGTACGGAATATGTACTTCACTGTGCAACCTGCTAATAAAAGTCTCAATCAATCAAAAAAAAACTTAATAGAAGCCATTTTTGGGTCTTTACATAAAGTTTAGGTCTCGCAACTACAGTAAGCAGCCGCCGACTTCATTTCCCCCCGTAGAAGAAGAAGCGCTTCTTCTTCTACGATAAGCAGCCGTAGAAGGGGGAAAATGAAGTCTGCGTAGTTACGAGACCTTTTGTGGCTCAATGTTAGTCCATATATAAGGCGCACCGGATTATAAGGCGCACTGTCAGCTTTTGAGGAAATTGGAGGTTTTTAGCTGCGCCTTATAGTCCGGAAAATACGGTAATCATTGAAGTCGGACATCACTGAAGGCCTAGGTGGGAAACGCACGGCGCTGCCACGGGTTTTACCTCTATGGGCATGGCACTTTTGGCCAGCATCCGCTCGGTGTCCAGGATCTTGATGGACGCATCAGCGGATCCAGTGGCGATCAGCTGGCCGTCACGACTGTACGTCGCCACCCGGCACGGTCCTTTGTGGGACGTGACGTAGCACGTCTCGTACTCGGACGCCTCCGGAGACATGGTCTGGACATCCGCATCGAATTCCAGGTCGATTCCCACGCCAGGTGCGACCGTGTCGGAGCGCCCGATGGCGTACTGGACAGCACTGTCATCGTTCTCCATACCTGCCAATGAGTAACAACATGGCTTATTTGCTCTCATACACACAAAAACGTACACGTTTATGGAGATGTGAAGACGTAAAAAATACCCATTTTTGCCAGGTGCATGAGCTGCTCGGACGGCGCCACCACACCTTGAGGTTTGACCTCATTGATGAGGTTGTTGGCGATGCTGGTGTAGCCGTCGTGTAGCAGCTGGCTAACGATTAGCCTGTACAGGTGCTGCCGGTCTTTCAGACTTGGTTTCGGTCGGTACATTCTCGGCCACGGACCAACACGACACAGACGACTTTAATGACTTCCAAGGTGTTTTGCTTTCAGATGTGTCTCAAGTAGCGGCATGCAGTAGAGTCGTGCTAATGGCGTTATTGCTACAGGTAAATAACGGCGACACGGTTACTTTTAAATGACCGTTAAAGGAGAATGTTTGGTAAGCCACTGTTATTATTAGCTGCTTTACAAAAGAAGCAAAATATTTTTGTTTAAGAATAACATAAAAAAAGAAACCCAACCGTGGAGTACTTCTCCTCTCTCAGATGTGATGCTTTGTGTTCTTCTATGGCTTAAATTAGCTTGGCAAACCAAACTTGAGGTGCATTACCGCCACCGTCTGGCTTGGAGTGAAACTTGATGTCCCTCCTTCCCGCCATTTATTTTAGTGACGTCAGCGCGCTGTAATCGCCATGCTGCGTGACGTGCCTGCTTGGCGGCCATCTTAGCAGGGGCCACGTTCCCATTTAAAGGAGAACTGCACACTTTTGGGGGGGGGGTTTTGCTTATTAGATTAGATGAGTTTATTTGAAAGGCTGACAATGCAATTTCATAAAACACATGACTACACATATTTTAAAAAAGCCAGAATTAGCCAGAAGGCTAGTTTTCATCTGTAGTCCCCTGGCCATGATGTAAAAAAAAAAAGCATTACTCTGGCTCCTGCACACACTGGGAGTCAAATATATTGTACATAAAAATACACATATATACCCACATAGGTACTTACGCTCCCACATACATACACAAAAACAGTACATACATACACACTCAAAGTTTGTACATCCACACGCACATTCACTGTACAAACATACATATACACATACTGTACATATACATTCACTGTACAAACATACATATACACATACATGTACATATACATTCACTGTACAAACATACATATACACATACATTCACTGTACAAACATACATATACACATACTGTACATATACAAGAACATATACATACATACACTCATGCATAGAATCACGTTTCATCAAACATATATTAACGTTGTTGCCCTAGGGCAGTGGTTCTCAAATGGGGGTACGCGTATCCCTGGGGGTACTTGAAGGTATGCCAAGGGGTACGTGAGATTTTTTTTTTTAAATATTCTAAAAACAGCAACAATTCAAAAATCCTTTATAAATATAAATAAAAACCTATCTTTTTTTCCAAATAGTTCAAGAAAGACCACTACAAATAACAGTGCAAAATATTGCACTGTTATTCAATTTACTAAATCAGAAACTGATGACATAGTGCTGTATTTAACTTCTTTATCTCTTTTTTTCAACCAAAAATGCTTTGCTCTGATTAGGGGGTACTTGAATTAAAAAAAAAATCACAGGGGGTACATCACTGAAAAAAGGTTGAGAACCACTGCCCTAGGGTAAACTGGGTAACACATGGCACACTGACAAAGCTTAACCTATTGTTACTATAACAATCTACAAGGTTAATATAGTTGGCTTCTCTTTCTTCCCCTCCATGTATCTGTTTTCTTTTGTATTTCTAGTTATCATTACATATATGTATTGTTGCATTTGAACAACTGTATTGTTGATAATAGAGGTAATTATTATTATTCATTATCAATAGTGCTATTTCTATTGGTATTTGTATCGCTCAATTTGTAGTGTAATAATGCTTATTGTCATTTCTGTTATTTATTTCACTAACTACTTCTTTGCTATCACTTTTACCATCATATTTGTACATATCCTATTTGCTGATGTTCTATTGTTGTTGTTGTTGCTATTGTTTGCTGTTTTTGTCTCTTTGTCTTATCCCCGTCTTGTCCCCACAATTTACTCCTCTGTCTTCTTTTTTTTCTCTTTCTATCCTCTCCTGCTCCGGCCCGGCTGCATCAAATGATAATATGAATACATTTAATAAAGTCAAATACAAATAAGGCAACAAGAGAAGTATCCCACACTTCTCTTTTGTAAAGTAAATTTGTACAGCCGATATGGGCAACTATATGAGCTGGACAGGACAAAAAAAAAAAAAAAGTGTTTATTTCAAAAGGTACAATGCAATTTTATAAAAAACTTAATTTATTAATTGATTTTATTTTTCAAAATTTGCAAAAAAAAATTAAGTTTCTCAGTTGGAACATTAAATATCTTGTCTTTGCAGTCTATTCAATTGAAAATAAGTTGAAAAGGATTTGCAAATTCTTGTATTCTGTTTTTATTTACCATTTACACAGCGTGCCAACTTCACTAGTTTTGGGTTTTGTACACATACAAGGAATGTGTCTTAGTGTATTGGTGCAAAGACAGCTAACATAAGAAATAAGGCCAAAATAGCAAGGACTTAATGTAAGAAGCAATTGACAATTTAATAGAATTGTCAAATATGTACAATCTTATAGTTATGGTTCCCGCCTCTTTTTTTCTTCTGCATCTTTGCCAAATACAGTTTTTTAGTTTGTCCTAGATTACTCTATAGTTCAGAGAAAAAAAAGGAGTCTGCCTCCAGCAATTGAATAAGCACCGACACATTCAGTCTCCATGTGTTCAATGAAAGGCGTCCGTTATTACAAATGCAAGCACAATAACGTCCATTCGCTCTGTTTGTGTCTCTAGCTGTCCAATTCACAGTTAATATGACTTCTACCATAACCTGACACCATTGAAGTATGTGAGGTGACTTGTAAACATCCCTTTAATCTGTGTACTCTCTATGATGAATTAAATCCTTGCAGCCAGCCCTTTTTTTTAACCGAGACATGTTTGGTCATTAGATGTTAAATTATCAGCAGGCTGGCGTTGCTTTATCCATCAACTGTACAGCAGGTGTCTTGTTTCCATGTCAACATGGCGCATGCGTACAGCCACCAAGCCACTGTTGCCTTGGAGACAGGCATGTACTTTATGTACACCCCAGCATGTGTGAATACAAAACTCATGCTGTACTCACTATTTGTGCACACAGGTCCAGAAGTTAGTTGGGAAACAAAAGCATTTGAACTATTGCTGACATAAAATAGCCTTTTTTTTTTCATGCCATGTCATCTTTCCAACAATATGGATCTTTTCTAAAGCCAAAAACATAGTTGTTGTTTTTGCATTACAAATACCGACACATATATACATGTACAAACGTGTACAAGTCCATATACATACATACATACAAACAGTCATGCATATAATCACGGTTTGTTTTTTTTTGTCCTGTCCAGCTTTTAAGGCGAATCATATAGTTGATGTAGATGCCCGTATCGGCTGTTCAGATTTACTTTACAAAAGAGAAGTGTGGGATACTTCTCTTGTTGCCTTATTTGTATTTGACTTTATAAAATGTATTTATATTATCATTTGGTGCAGCCGGGCCGGAACAGGAGGGGATAGAAAGAGAAAAAAAGGAAGACAGAGGGGGAAATTGTGGGGACAAGAGGGGGATTAGACAGAGAGACAAACACAACCACAGCAAACACAACAACAACAACAACAACATCAGCAAATACGACATGTACAAATATGATGGTAAAAGTGATAGCAAATAAGCAGTTAGCGAAAATAAATAATAATACAGAAATGACAATGAGCATTATTACACTACAAATGGAGCAATACAGATACCAATAGAAATAGCGCTATTGATAATGAATAATAACAACAATTTACCTTTATTATCAACAATACAGTTGTTCAAATGCAACAATACATATACAGTACGTAATGATAACTTGAGATACGAAATAATGCAGAAAAATGGAGGGGAAGAAAGAGAAGCAACCTATATTAACCTTGTAGATTGTTATAGTAACTATAGGTTACGCTTTGTCAGTGTGCCATGTGTTACCCAGTTTCCTCTAGGGAAACAATGTTAATATATGTTTAATGAAACGTGATTATATGCATGAGTGTACGTATGCATATGTACTTGTATATGTACAGAATGTGTATGTGTTTGTACAGTGAATGTATATGTACAGTGTGTGTATATGTATGTTTGTACAGTGAGTGTATATGTACATGTACTGTATGTGTATATGTATGTCTGTACAGTGAATGTATATGTACAGTGTGTGTATATGTATGTTTGTACAGTGAGTGTATATGTACATGTACTGTATGTGTATATGTATGTTTGTACAGTGAATGTATATGTACAGTATGTGTGTACATATGTTTATACAGTGAATGTATATGTACAGTATGTGTATATGTTTGTTTGTACAGTGAGTGTACAAACAAGGTACACTTGAAGTGTACCTTGTGTTTACCATACGCCTATTTCTCAATCAATGTTCATGCCATTTACGTTATTGTCAATGTCAAATCACGTGCTCTCAATACACAGCATTGGGGGGGGGGGGGGGGGGGGGGGGGGGGGGAGTACCTCTAAAATAATCTCAGTGTATTGTTGCAGCTGTACAGCGCATATTGCAACTGTATGCAAAACAATGTGAAGGCTTTCTTGACGTAGTTTCCGTGCAGTCTAAACAATGTGGCGCCCTGTTTGCACTTTGACCCTACTCGCTTAGGGTTGCTATGGTCACGCAGCTCATAGGTGTGTGACATATCTAGTTCTGTTGATCTAGTTCGGGGGTCTGCAACCCACGGCTCTAGTGGCTCCCTCGACCTCTTTCAGAGATGTATGAAAATGGAAAAAGATTAAGAAAAAAAAAAAGTTTTTGTTTTAATATGGTTTCTGTAGGAGGACAAACATGACACCTAATTGTTAGAAATCCCACTGTTTACATTAAACATGCCGAGCACCGTTTTGTCCTACTAATTTCAGTGATCCTTGAACTCACCGTAGTTTGTTTACATGTACAACTTTCTCCGACGCTGCCACAGAAAGACGTGTTTTATGCCACTCCTTCTTTGTCTCATTTTGTCCACCAAACTTTTTATGCTGTGCAGGAATGCACAAAGGGGAGCTTTGTTGATGTTATTGATTTATGTGGAGTGCTAATCAGGCATATTTGGTCAATCCATGACTGCAAGCTAATCGGTGCTAACATGCTAAATAGGCGAGCGATATGTTCATCCATCCATCCATCCATCTTCTTCCGCTTATCCGAGGTCGGGTCGCGGGGGCAGCAGCCTAAGCAGGGAAGCCCAGACTTCCCTCTCCCCAGCCACTTCGTCCAGCTCCTCCCGGGGAATCCCGAGGCGTTCCCAGGCCAGCCGGGAGACATAGACTTCCCAACGTGTCCTGGGTCTTCCTCGTGGCCTCCTACCGGTCGGACATGCCCTAAACACCTCCTTAGGGAGGCGCTCGGGTGGCATCCTGACCAGATGCCCGAGCCACCTCATCTGGCTCCTCTCGATGTGGAGGAGCAGCGGCTTTACTTTGAGCTCCCCCCGGATGGCAGAGCTTCTCACCCTATCTCTAAGGGAGAGCCCCGCCACCCGGCGGAGGAAACTCATTTCGGCCGCTTGTACCCGTGATCTTGTCCTTTCGGTCATAACCCAAAGCTCATGACCATAGGTGAGGATGGGAACGTAGATCGACCGGTAAATTGAGAGCTTTGCCTTCCGGCTCAGCTCCTTCTTCACCACAACGGATCGATACAGCGTCCGCATTACTGAAGACGCCGCACCGATCCGCCTGTCGATCTCACGATCCACTCTTCCCTCACTCGTGAACAAGACTCCGAGGTACTTGAACTCCTCCACTTGGGGCAAGATCTCCTCCCCAACCCGGAGATGGCACTCCACCCTTTTCCGGGCGAGAACCATGGACTCGGACTTGGAGGTGCTGATTCTCATCCCAGTCGCTTCACACTCAGCTGCGAACCGATCCAGTGAGAGCTGAAGATCCTGGCCAGATGAAGCCATCAGGACCAAATCATCTGCAAAAAGCAGAGACCTAATCCTGCAGCCACCAAACCGGATCCCCTCAACGCCTTGACTGCGCCTAGAAATTCTGTCCATGAAAGTTATGAACAGAATCGGTGACAAAGGGCAGCCTTGGCGGAGTCCAACCCTCACCGGAAACGTGTCCGACTTACTGCCGGCAATGCGAACCAAGCTCTGACACTGATCATACAGGGAGCGGACCGCCACAATCAGACAGTCCGAAACCCCATACTCTCTGAGCACTCCCCACAGGACTTCCCGAGGGACACGGTCGAATGCCTTCTCCAAGTCCACAAAGCACATGTAGACTGGTTGGGCAAACTCCCATGCACCCTCAAGGACCCTGCCGAGAGTATAGAGCTGGTCCACAGTTCCACGACCAGGACGAAAACCACACTGTTCCTCCTGAATCCGAGGTTCGACTATCCGGCGTAGCCTCCTCTCCAGTACACCTGAATAGACCTTACCGGGAAGGCTGAGGAGTGTGATCCCACGATAGTTAGAACACACCCTCCGGTTCCCCTTTTTAAAGAGAGGAACCACCACCCCGGTCTGCCAATCCAGAGGTACTGCCCCCGATGTCCACGCGATGCTGCAGAGTCTTGTCAACCAAGACAGCCCTACAGCATCCAGAGCCTTAAGGAACTCCGGGCGGATCTCATCCACCCCCGGGGCCTTGCCACCGAGGAGCTTTTTAACTACCTCAGCAACCTCAGCCCCAGAAATAGGAGAGCCCACCACAGATTCCCCAGGCACTGCTTCCTCATAGGAAGACGTGTTGGTGGGATTGAGGAGGTCTTCGAAGTATTCCCTCCACCGATCCACAACTTCCGCAGTCGAGGTCAGCAGAACACCATCCGCACCATACACGGTGTTGGTAGTGCACTGCTTCCCCTTCCTGAGGCGGCGGATGGTGGTCCAGAATCGCTTCGAAGCCGTCCGGAAGTCGTTTTCCATGGCTTCCCCGAACTCCTCCCATGTCCGAGTTTTTGCCTCCGCGACCGCTGAAGCCGCACACCGCTTGGCCTGTCGGTACCTGTCCGCTGCCTCAGGAGTCCCATGAGCCAAAAGAACCCGATAGGACTCCTTCTTCAGCTTGACGGCATCCCTCACCGCCGGTGTCCACCAACGGGTTCTAGGATTACCGCCACGACAGGCACCAACTACCTTGCGGCCACAGCTCCAATCAGCCGCCTCGACAATAGAGGTGCGGAATATGGTCCACTCGGACTCAATGTCCAGCACCTCCCTCGTGACATGTTCAAAGTTCTTCCGGAGGTGGGAATTGAAACTCTCTCTGACAGGAGACTCTGCTAGACGTTCCCAACAAACCCTCACAATGCGTTTGGGCCTGCCAGGTCTGTCCGGCATCCTCCCCCACCATCGCAGCCAACTCACCACCAGGTGGTGATCGGTAGAAAGCTCCGCCCCTCTCTTCACCCGAGTGTCCAAAACATGAGGCCGCAAATCCGATGACACAACTACAAAGTCGATCATAGAACTGCGGCCTAGGGTGTCCTGGTGCCAAGTGCACATATGGACACCCTTATGCTTGAACATGGTGTTCGTTATGGACAATCCGTGACGGGCACAAAAGTCCAATAACAAAACACCACTTGGGTTCAGATCCGGGCGGCCATTCTTCCCAATCACGCCTCTCCAGGTTTCACTGTCGTTGCCAATATGAGCGTTGAAGTCCCCCAGTAGAACGAGGGAATCACCCGGGGGAGCACTCTCAAGTACTCCCTCGAGTGAATCCAAAAAGGGTGGGTACTCTGAGCTGCTGTTTGGCGCGTAAGCGCAAACAACAGTCAGGACCCGTCCCCCCACCCGAAGGCGGAGGGAAGCTACCCTCTCGTCCACCGGGTTGAACTCCAACATGCAGGCTCTGAGCCGGGGGGCAACAAGAATTGCCACCCCAGCCCGTCGCCTCTCACTGCTGGCAACGCCAGAGTGGAAGAGAGTCCAGCCCCTCTCGAGAGAACTGGTTCCAGAGCCCTTGCTGTGCGTCGAGGTGAGTCCGACTATATCCAACCGGAACTTCTCTACCTCGCGCACTAGCTCAGGCTCCTTCCCCCCCAGCGAGGTGACGTTCCACGTCCCAAGAGCTAGCTTCTGTAGCCGAGGATCGGACCGCCAAGTGCCATGCCTTCGGCTACCGCCCAGCTCACATTGCACCCGACCTCTATGGCCCCTGCTATGGGTGGTGAGCCCATTGGAGGGGGGACCCACGTTGCCTCTTCGGGCTGTGCCCGGCCGGGCCCCATGGGGACAGGCCCGGCCACCAGGCGCTCGCCATCGTGCCCCAACTCCGGGCCTGGCTCCGGAGGGGGGCCCCGGTGACCCCCGTCCGGGCGAGGGAAATCTGAGTCTCGGTTCTTGCATTTCCATAGAAGTCTTCGAGCTGCTCTTTGTCTGATCCCTCACCTAGGACCTGTTTGTCTTGGGAGACCCTACCAGGGGGCATGGAAGCCCCCGGACAACATAGCTCCTAGGATCATTGGGACACGCAAACTCCTCCACCACGTTAAGGTGGCAGCTCAGAGAGGAGTATATGTACATATTGCATCATTATGCCTCATTTGTAGGTATATTTGAGCTCATTTAATTTACTTTACGTATGTCCTCTGTGTTTTTAATTTGTCTCATGACAAATTATCTGTATGTAATATTGGCTGCATTTCTGTGTTGTTTGTGTGCCATGTTGTTCCAGACCACAGCAAACCTTACCCAGCTCGAAAAGATTGTAATAATTCAATTAGAAGACACCCTGCTGTTTTGTTTAACTTGGACACACACATTTACAGTATACCTTTGGCCAGTCTGAGCCAGTAATTTCCAGAAGTTATCTTATCCTCTGAAAAGCTTACATTTTACTGAATAAAAATAAAAATACAACATTTCTGTCAACGATTTGCGTCAGTCTTTGATAGTAGGCTATTTTAGCTAATATAGACACTTACCTCATGTATTGTCTTCATTATAACACTTATATAAGACTTTTAAAGTCATTTAGATAGTAGTTTTTTATAGCTAATATAGACACATCATGTGTTGCCTTCATTATAACACTTATATAAGACTTTTAAAGTCATTTTGGTAGTAGGCTAATATAGCTAATATAGACACTTACATCATGTCTTGTCTTCATTATAACACTTATATAAGACTTTTAAAGTCATTTTGATAGTAGGCTATTATAGCTAATATAGACACATCATGTGTTGCCTTCATTATAACACTTATATAAGACTTTTAAAGTCATTTTGGTAGTAGGCTAATATAGCTAATATAGACACTTACATCATGTCTTGTCTTCATTATAACACTTATATAAGACTTTTAAAGTCATTTTGATAGTAGGCTAATATAGCTAATATAGACACATCATGTGTTGCCTTCATTATAACACTTATATAAGACTTTTAAATTCATTTTGATAGTAGTCTAATATAGCTAACAGAGACACATCATGTGTTGTCTTCAATATAACACTTGTTTAAGGCTTTTAAAGTCATTTTGATAGTAGGCTAATATAGACACGTGTGTTGCCTTCATTACAACACTTATATAAGACTTAAGGTCATTTTGATAGTAGGCTAATATAGACACATCATGTGTTGCCTTCATTATAACACATAAGACTTTTAAAGTCATTTTGATAGTAGGCTATTATAACTAATATATACACTTACATCATGTGTTGTCTTCATTATAACACTTATATAAGACTTTTATAGTCATTTTGAGAGTAGGCTATTATAGCTAATATAGACACTTGCATCATGTGTTGTCTTTATTATAACACTTATATAAGACTTTTAAAGTCATTTTGATAGTAGGCTAAAATCGCTAATTAAGACACTTACATAATGTGTTGTCTTAATGACTTAAGGTCATTTTGATAGTAGGCTATTATAGCTAATAGAGACACATCATGTGTTGTCTTCATTATAACATTTACATAAGACTTTTACATTTTTGCGGCTCCAGATATATTTTTTCTTTGTATTTTTGGTCCAATATGGCTCTTTCTACATTTTGGGTTGCCGACTCTGATTTAGTTCTATGTCACTACCGGATAAGTACCGTAAGACCTGATCAGTCCACGCATGCGCAAGTTGACTTCCTGTCAACTTGTTTTACGGTTGTCACTGTTACCGTGGTTTCCTTTATTTTTGTCATCTTTATTTCAATAACAATGCTATATAAAATATTACATACAGCACAACAAAACAAAAACAACTTTATTTAGACTACAGTGTTTATTTTGAATCCGTACAGAAACCCGAACAATGTACTCAACAGCGCTAAATGATAAATGGGTTGTACTTGTATAGCGCTTTTCTACCTTCAAGGTACTCAAAGCGCTTTGACACTACTTCCACATTTACCCATTCACACACACATTCACACACTGATGGAGGGAGCTGTCATGCAAGGCGCTAACCAGCACCCATCAGGAGCAAGTGAAGTGTCTTGCTCAGGACACAACGGACATGACGAGGTTGGTACTAGGTGGGGATTGAACCAGGGACCCTCGGGTCGCGCACGGCCATTCTTCCACTGCGCCACGCCGTCAGTAAGAATTGTCAAACAAATCGATCTTTTTTACTACTTTATTTACACCAAATACATCAATTTACATTACTGACAATTTAAAAGTACAGTTTCTGTATGGCCGCAGATATAGATTTAAGGTTAAATGCCACATTTAAAAAAAATGAATTACGCAATGAGAGTCAGTGGCGCCCCCGTTGGTCATTCAATGCAATGACAGGAGAGGGAAAGTGGTGGAAATTGTGGCGATAATGAATCATGTCCCATCAACTTAATTTACCACAGGTGGACTCTAAGATGTAGGAACATCTTAAGTACATGTTTCAAACTCAAGGCCCGGGGGCCAGATGTGGCCCGCCACTTCATTTTATTTGGCCCTCGAAAGCCTGGAAATAATATGTATCAATAAAGTACTGTAACTTTTCTTACTGAATGTATTCTTTCTTTTTATTTTGGGAGAAAAAAAAAAAAAGTACTCTATGTAATCGCAAATTATGTTAACTTAAATATTGTCTAATTATGCAAAAATATATGATCAAACATTCAAACCATTTTTTTTAATAGAAATAAATACTAATAATGATTTCAAAGCAACTTATCCATCAATTTGTGCAATGTAAAAGTAGCAATATATTTCATAGTAAAATTGTGAAATTTACTGTGGTTTTTACAGCATTTGTCTCCAAATGAAAAACAGTACTTATTTTTTTACTGTAATAAACTGTGGTGCCGTTTTGGCATTTACAGTAATACATCCAAAAATCTACAGTTGTTGATTTGTGTTAAAAAAATAAAAACAAACTGGCAGCTCTGGTGCCAAAATGTTACTGTAAAATAGCATTTTTTTTATTTACAGTAAAAAAACAAATGTAAATTTTACAGTAAAATTCTGGCAACTGAGCTGCCTATTTTTAACCATAAAAACAGCATTACTGTTTTTCCATTTACAGTAATGTGCACTAAATTTTGAGGTGAAATTATTGCAACTTACCATATTTTCTATTTATTTTAGTTTTAAAAAAAACCTAATAAAATGCATTAAAAAAATTGAGTAATAATAGTATTCACTGTTAGAAGCGGCCCTCTGGGGTACATAACTGCGATGTGGCCCTCAGAGAAAACGACTTTGACACCTCTGATCTAAAGCAGTGGTTCTCAAATGGGGGTACGCGTACCCCTGAGGGTACTTGAAGGTATGCCAAGGGGTATGTGAGATTTTTTCAAAATATAGCAACAATTCAAAAATCCTTTACAAATATAAATAAAAACCTATCTTTTTTCCAAATAGTTCAAGAAAGACCACTACAAATAAGCAATATTATTTATAGTATACAATTTAATAAATCAGAAACTGATGACATAGTGCTGTATTTTACTTCTTTATCTCTTTTTTTCAACCAAAAATGCTTTGCTCTGATTAGGGGGTACTTGAATTAAAAAAAAATCACAGGGGGTACATCACTGAAAAAAGGTTGAGAACCACTGATCTAAAGGATGATCAATGGATCAGTTAAACATTTTCATATTGTCATTGGGTATTGTGTGTAGAAAGTTGAGGACAAAAAGGAATTTATTCCATTTTGGAATAAGGCTGTAACAAAACAATGTGGAAAAAATAAAGCGCTGTGAATACTTCTTGGATGCACTGTAAACGGCGGACTTTTATCCATGAAAATATGGAAAAGCTGCTGAAGGTGTGTAAACGGAGAAACAGCTGGAAGGAGATATCAGTCTCCAAGGTAATTGCTGTACATGTTTAATACATTGCTGCATAAAACTACTGTAGTTGTTTGCAATACAGGGCACATTATACTGTATTGCTATTATACAATATTTTTTTAAATTAAAAAGTTAGTGATTTGTTTTAAAAGGCATGTTACATGATGAAATTGTGCTGTTTTAGTGGGTCTGAGCACCATTTAAAGTGATTCCAATTCATTTGAATGGGAGACGTTGACTTGTCTTGAGTTAAGAGCTCCGTCACAGAACCAAATAAGGTCTTAAATTGAGGTACTGATGTACATAATAATCTGGCTCATTTGCAGTCTTTACTGCAGATTGTGCACTAATGTGCATTGTCCTACATACACTATATTGCCAAAAGTATTTGGCCACCTGCCTTGACTCACATATGAAGTGCCCTCCCATTCCTAAGCCATAGGGTTCAATATGATGTCGGTCCACCTTTTGCAGCTATTACAGCTTCAACTCTTCTGGGAAGGCTGTCCACAAGGTTGCGGAGTGTGTTTATAGGAATTTTCCACCATTCTTCCAAAAGCGCATTGGTGAGGTCACACACGAATATTAGTCGAGAAGGTCTGTCTCTGTCTCCGTTCTAATTCATCCCTACTCAGTGGCCTAGTGGTTAGAGTGTCCGCCCTGAGATCGGTAGGTTGTGAGTTCAAACCCCGGCCGAGTCATACCAAAGACTACAAATAATGGGACACATTACCTCCCTGCTTGGCACTCAGCATCAAGGGTTGGAATTGGGGGTTAAATCACCAAAATGATTCCCGGGCGCGGCCACCGCTGCTGCCCACTGCTCCCCTCACCTCCCAGGGGGTGATCAAGGGTGATGGGTCAAATGCAGAGAATAATCTCGCCACACCTAGTGTGTGTGTGACAATCATTGGTACTTTAACTTTTAACTTTAAATGTGATGTATCGGGTTCAGGTCAGTCAAGTTCATCAACACCAGACTCTGTCATCCATGTCTTTATGGACTTTGCTTTGTGCACTGGTGCACAGTCATGTTGGAAGAGGAAGGGGCCCGCTGCAAACTGTTTCCACAAGGTTGGGAACATGGAATTGTCCAAAATGTTTTGGTATCCTGGAGCATTCAAAGTTCCTTTCAATGGAACTAAGGGGCCAAGCTCAACTCCTGGAAAAACAACCCCACACCATAATTCCTCCGCTGACCCCTCTCTTATCAGTTTACGTAGCCTACCACTTTGTGGCTGAGTCGCGGTTGTTCCCAAACTCTTCACTTTTCTTATATTAAAATTGACGTTGGAATATTTAGGAAATTTCACGACTGGATTTGTTGCACAGGTGACATCCTAAGACAGTTCCACGCAGGAAATCACTGAGCTCCTGAGAGCGGCCCATTCTTTCACAAATGTGTGTAGAAACAATCTCCATGCCTACGTGCTTGATTTTATACACCTGTGGCCGGGCCAAGTGATTAAGACACCTGATTCTGATCGTTTAAAAAAGTAAAAAAAAAATACTATAATGCATATAATATCATGAGGCGATTAAACATTAATATTCATACTATATACAGAATACTGTATTTACCATTACAAATGGCAACCATAAGTGTGCCTCAATGAAAACCTGAGCAAAAACACTGGAGCTAAACCCTGCTGTGAATACGGTTTGGTCTCATCGGCGCACGCACGTTGTCCTTGCTGCACATTGGCAGTGTGGGTGTATGAAAAAGCATGTGGGAGGAAGTGTGTAGGTGGGGAGCGAGCGCTGAAAGCACCAAAAGTGAAGTGGTGTTGATGCTGTCAGTCCGTCCTTTACGGTGACTGTTGAAGGTAAGATCAGTTGCTCTGCAGGCCTACAATTTTCCATCCGGGCTCGTGGCCTCGGAGGTCTTCCAGACCTACTTGCTTGCAACCTGTTCTCCGGATGTCCTTTTTTCCAGTCAAGCCTTCTCCTTTTCTCAATCTCTACCTCTTGAACCCCAGCGCGCATCAGCTCTCTCATTTGCATTTGTTCAGTTGTGACGAGAAGTGTTTCGGAACGCCTTCCAGAACAAGGACACTGGATGATAAAAGAGGTGCACGGAGGATGGCGCTTTTCTTTTTAGTTGTGTTCGTCAGGAGTAGTTTGCTCACTGGACGGTCAATCATCAAGGTACAGTAAGTTTTTCTTTCATTTCATTTAGTCAATTTCATCACGGTGTTCTCACACTTCCTGTTTTCAACAGATGAGAGAGAAGCAGAAGGACGCTGTAATGCACTTGTGTTTGTGTAGCAGACACAGTCAAACACTACACACAAAATGTGACTTGTCGTGTGCGCTGTGAGGAAGTGAAAAGACGTGCGAGAAGATGATGTCAATATTTTTTAAAGTGCCTCAGGTGGATAACGTAGAACTTTCTGGTGATTTTGGAATGAAAAGACTCCAGAGAAGTGATGCACTTGTCGCACACGTCATGTGATTTAGACACTATAAACACTACTGGTGCAGACTGGTAACCAAGGCAACAGAATGTCTGTAGGCAATCTTCTTTTGAATCAGAGCGATAGCGTCAAAATCTTTCTGTGTTTGCTGCAAAGAGTCTACTACAGGCCTGGGCAATTATTTTGCCTAGGGGGGCCAAATTTAGAGAAAAAAAAAGTGTCTGGGGGCCAGCATATCTATTTTTAGGAACACGAATACAAAACCTTACATTAATGTATGATTGAAAGCTTAAAACGTTATGACAGACCGCCTTAAAAACTGAATGGATTTGACTTTTTTTTTAACTGAATGAGATACCCAGAATATACATGAAAATAAAGAATGTAGGATTTACAATATTAACTATGAACGATAAAACACTCAATATTGACAACATATGAACGTTACACCCCCTCTCGATCAACATATTTTACAATCAAGCAAAACGCAACAAAAATGCAACAAACGCAGCGAAATATGAACACAGAGTAAAAAAAATCACCTACAATCTGATATATCTGATATATCACTAAGCTTTAGAACTTTGTTGTAAAAATCTGCTTCCGCTTATGTTAAAGTTCCGATGATTGTCACGCACTCACTGGGTGTGGTGAAACGTGTCCTGTGCATTTGACCCATCCCCATGTTCACCCCCTGGGAGGTTAGGGGAGCAGTGAGCAGCAGCATGCGCTGCACTCGGGAATCATTTGGTGATTTAACCCCCAATCCAACCCTTGATGCTGAGTGCCAAGCAGGGAGGCAATGTGTCCCATTATTTGTAGTCTTTGGTATGACTCGGCCGGGGTTTGAACTCACAACCTCCCAGTCTCAGGGCGGACACTAACCACAAGGGCACTGAGCTGAGCGTCTGTCCCTGACTCCCGCATTCCAGGCTGACACTCTGTGGAAGCGCTCCACACCCACACTGCTTGGTGACTCAGATTACCATAGTAACTAATTTGATTACCATATTAACTAATTCGATTACCATAGTAACAAGTATATCATGCAAAAGCGCAGATTCCAACCATTGAAATACTTTGTATAGTTCAAGACTTATGGTCATTTGAAAACATCAATGCACATCATAATGGCGGCTCCAGTTTCGATCTTAAAGATCTAAAAAATTATTTGTGAATGTCCGGCGGACCAGATTGAAAACCTTAATTTGCCAAGGTCTGGTCAACTGTATCAAAACAGCATATTCATATTTTTATTGAACGGTAAATCTCAGTTTCCGCCAACACAGAAGGGACAGCACCTCATTTAAAATCTATAGTAAAGCTACTTTTTTGGTGTGATTTTTTTTTTCGCCAACATGTTCTATTCTCTAACAAGAAACGTTTGAAAGAAAGTGATGTCCTAATTCTTCATATCTTATAGGTATGAACAGACAGGCACTTCGGACATCACGACAGCAGCAGTGTTACCATGGAGACTGGCAAGCAAGAGATAAAGCAAGCACAGAAAGAGAAGACTGCTTACAAGCGCTCCGTGCCTGGGGTATCAGTGCAGGCTATCCTGGGGTCTTCTGCAGGCCAACAGGAGCCGGCCAAGCTCTGTCTTCCCATGCCATCAGTCTACTCCAAGGAGACACTTCCTTTCCTAACACTCCATATTGTTGGAGGACTACAGTCCCAGCCGGGATTGAGTCTGGCAGCCGCTGCTCCGATAGCCAAGCCAAAGTCATCAGGGAAGAACGTGTGTCCTCACTGTGGACGTGACTGCATGAAGCCTAGCGTCCTGGAGAAGCATCTCCGCTGTCACACGGGCGAGCGGCCTTTCCCCTGCACCGTTTGTGGGGTTTCCTTCAAGACTCAGAGCAACCTTTACAAGCATAAGCGCACTCAAGTTCATGCCCGCCTTTCATATGAGTCAGAGCAAAGCAGCGTGGGCAGTCTGGAGGGTATATCCAGGGATTCCTTGACCCCTGGTTCATCTGTGGATGAGTGCCCAGAGGAATCGCTAAGACTGCAGCAGGAGGCCAATAATGTTGCTGAGATCACCTGCCCTGTCGAAAAACACAATGACTTTCCTGATGAATACCATAAAACAGAAACAAAATTAGAAGCAGGAGGAACAAAAGACAGGGAAAAACATGGCACTGAACAAGAACAACCTCTGCTGAACTATAATCGACACGTTCCTCTTCAGAGACAAGAGGCAACAATGTTCTCCAAGCAGTGGAAGAACTCGGGATGCAAAGTGAAATCAAAGAGCCATGACAGCATTGACTCAGGCTTCAGCGAGGGCAATGATCGGTGCTCCACTCCAGCTGGCGTGATGCCTGACCACCGTCTAGAAACCTTTGAAAGGAGTGGCACAGACCACTCTGAGGAACACATCAACACAGCAGGGGGGCCAGCTGAATCTGTGCGGCAGAAAGAACAGCAGGCACTGGAAGAGCGAATATCCAAACTGATTTCACAAAATACATCGGTTGTGGAGGACAAGCTCCTGGAAAATGTGAGGCCTCGTAAGACGGGTCTGTCGAAGCAGGGTAGCATCGACCTGCCCATGCCATACACATTTAAGGACTCCTTTCACTTTGACATGAAGATCAACAAGGCTTTGAAAGTGGGATTACAAAGAAACAAAAATGCTGGGTTTTATCGCTCAGCACCAACCCAGTACTCCACAACTATGGAGCATGCCCCCTTAGTCCGAAGCAATTCCCTCCAATTCAGTGTTACTCCCCAACAGCCCGAGAAGATCTGCTCAAATGTTTCCTTTCAGAGTGATTTCACGACACCTGCGCAGAGAGGACGCTCTGCGCCTGGCAATCAGCAGTCATCTGCTCATCACCCACTGGTTCGCCAAGCCGCTATAGACTGCATCACCGCCACTGAAACTTGTGTCACAAACTCATCTGTGGAGGAGGCATCTTCTGCTAGTCTCAGCTTTGATGGGGATGACTGCGACATTCACAGAGAGCAGAAAAAAAGAAAATTCCAGAGAAAGAAATCACAGAAGTTTGCTTACAACAAATGGTACATGTACAGGGGTGGGTCATTCAAAAAGCTCTATAGTCCTGAGAAAGCTGAAGATGGGGGTGTTGGTAGGAAAAGCAGGAAGATGTCCTCATCAATTCAAGAGCAAAGTATATTGTCATTCATTACCAAAGAAGCAGATAAGCAGGTACATGTTGCAAAAGGCAATACACAACTTTGTTATTCAGATTCTTCTCTTGCAAAGAACATCCATTCAGGTGTTAGTCTACAAACAGACAATTTAAAATCTACACTTAGGAGAAATCTCTCTTTGTCGTCGTCTCCATTGCTCGCGACTGGATCACTTTATATGCATACAATGGACAACACTGAAAGAGGAGTAGACGAGAAACACATGTGTGGGGAATCTGACAGAAAAAAGCAGAGAACTGAGGAAAAAGTACTTTGCTCTGTGGGAATGGAAACTGACCGACACACCTCGACTAAAACCCTTCAACTGATCACTGATGCTGTGCCTGAACAAACTGCAAATCTCAGTTATGTCAACGAACCAACAAATCCAATACAAGCGCAAGTGAAAAGAGATGTCTTTTCTACGGCCACAGTGACTGAAGCACCGTCCCGTTCCTCTGCCAAGAACACCTTTCTTCCAAAATACCAGCTCAAATTACCAAACAGCGCAGAGCCCAACTCAACTCCGGTTGCTGGTACTGAGCCTTTAACTATGCCGAATAAAACCACCTCTGACCCACAAAGTGTTGCCACAAAAGTAAACCAGACAACTACTGTTGCGGTCAAAGCCTTTTCACAAGGCAACCCTACTCTTTTGTCATACACACATGCTTCAGGGACGTCCAGTCAGTTGATTATGGTAAACAGATCGGATACCACAACTTCAAGCACCACAACCACGCCATGTAACATTGTGTCACTTGATTCAGAACAGCCGACAGGTCAGAACGTGTTTCATGTTCACACAGCGGACCTCCAAATATGTCTACAAATAATATCTGATGAACAGCTGGCTCTAATTGAACCACAGATTGAGCATAAACAGGGCAACACCTTCTGTCAGAGACAAGTTATGGACAAAATGGCTTCAGGGGTAATCCAGATAAATTCCCAGCACCGTGTCTCCAGTGCCGATGAGGGAGGGCATCTTGTGCAGTCTACATGTCCAAAGGGGTTTGATCAAAATCAGTCCTTATCAATGCCTCACTTGGAGAAGGGAAACCCTATCCATTTAGACGAGATACGGACAGAACACAGTGTTAATTCACTAGCTACGGATTTAGCTGAAATAGATGCTCGAGAAGATAGTCTGGTCGAGACAACCACAGAGGCTGTGAGCAGCGCAGACACCATGTCAACAGCTATTTCACCCAGAAATGTAAATCCAGAAGGGGGCCAACACTGGACATTTCCTTCCTCAAGCACAGCAAGTCAGAGCTCTGTGAGAAGTGGATTGTTCAAAGAATGTCATGCAAGCATCGCAAATACAATAGAAACCAAGAGGGAACCTTGTGCACAAGCACAAGTGGAGCTCATGCAGTCCACTAATGTCGCACTTTCCATGGATCTATCTCAAATCTTTAAAGAAGCAGACAGACAAGTATCAGTCTACACTAACTCAGGGGAATTACCATCACCACAGATTCTAGCTTCATTTAAACGTGCACACTCTGAAAGTGATGGGGTGGGACAACATGACGGTCCTTACCAGACACAAGGACAGACACCCTCACTGGACGGAAGAAGCACTGCGCAGTCATTAACTATCCAGGACAAAAGTATCACACCCGTTACAGATGTGCCTGCAAGTATTCAGAGCCCGATTGCAGGTATTGTCTGCTATTTATACTCAGTTAACTAATACTTATTGAATGCTACAATAGCTGGGATTGAACATGGAAATGACAGTCATTCAAAATGGTATACACATACAGGTTGACACCATTCAAATGCAACACGTCTGAGAAACATTCAGCGTGTTGTATAGCCACTGCAGTGTGGTGAAAAGTGCTTCACCTCTAAACCACAAGTGTCCAAACAACAGCTATTTTTTCTTTAGCTTGTTGCGTGTTTTGAAAATGCAAACAATTAGTTAAGCCAGGGGTCGACAACCCTAAATGTTGAAAGAACCATATTGGACCGAAAATACAAAAATGAAAATCTGTCTGGAGCCTCAAAAAAAATGAAAGCCTTATGTAAGTGTTATGATGAAGGCAACACATGATGTAAGTGTCCATATTAGCTATAATAACCTTCTATCAAAATGACTTTAAAAGTCTTATATAAGTGTTATAATGAAAACAACATATGATGTAAGTGTCTATATTACCTATATTAGCCTACTATCAAAATCACTTTAAAAGTCTTATATAAGTGTTATAATGAAGACAACACATGATGTAAGTGTATATATTAGTTTTAATAGCCTACTATCAAAATTACTTTAAAAGTCTTATGTGGTATAATGAAGGCAACACATGATGTAAGTGTATATATTAGCCTACTATCAAAATGACTTTAAAAGTCTTATATAAGTGTTATAATGAAGGCAACACATGTGTCTATATTAGCCTACTATCAAAATTACTTTAAAAGCCTTATATAAGTGTTATATTGAAGACAACACATGATGTAAGTGTCTATATTAGTTATATTAGCCTACTATCAAAATGACTTTAAAAGTCTTATATAAGTGTTATAATAAAGATAACACATGATGTCTATATTAGTTATATTAGCCTACTATCAAAATTACTTTAAAAGTCTTATATAAGTGTTATAATAAAGACAACACATGATGCAAGTGTCTATATTAGCTATATTGGCCTACTATCAAAATGACTGTGTCACAGGCTGACGTATATCTTCGTTGATAGAAATGTTGAAATGTAATATTTATTCTACACATTTTTACAACATTGGAAAATATTAGTAGAACTTCTCAGAGGGTGAGATAACTTCTAGAAATTACTGACTTACAATGGCCAAAAGTATAGATGTGTGTGTCCAAGTTAAAGGAATGTGCAGGCTGTCTTCTTTTAATGGATTTAACACTCCACATAAGTCAATAACATCAACAAAGTTCACCTTTGTGCATTCACGCACAGCATAAAAAGTTTGGTGGACAAATGAGACAAAGAAGGAGTGGCAGCGTCAGAGAAAGTTGTACATGTAAACAAACTACGGTGAGAGCCACAGGTTGCTGACCCCTGAGTTAACTACAGTAGATATATAATATGTTATATAGTAATTTGCTTTGTCACTTATAACACAAAGTTTAGATATGGATGTTTTGTTCCGATAGCTTAGCTTTATTTGAGCCACGGATACAAACGCCCCAGCCTACGTGTTAAGTTGGAGTATTATCTTATGGCTAGATATGGACATGACTATAGTTTTCCAAGCACGGGAAGGAAACAAGTGAGTGTAAAGGACAGTGCTAAGAAGAAGTGGATGGTATTCATTAAATTAAAAAAACAAATCATCAATAACACGCCTGCATCTGTAGCAAGTAAACTTGGTGGAGCAGCTGGAGCGTAGCAAATAGCGTCATAGCAAAGTACAATGCGTCAAAAACGCCAGCCCAGGACGTGGAAATAATATTTAAATGGCAGACATATATCTATGAAAATATAGAGAAGCTGCTGATAGTGTGTTTGATGGAAGGAAGGAGATACTGTAGAAGTCCACTCTCCAAAATAAATACTGTACATTATTATTACATTACTTCATAAAAGTGCTGGACTTGTTTGTACTACATTCTATTGTATTGTTTTTCATACAATATTTATTATCTAAAAGTTAGTATTTCTTCTTAAAAGGCATGTTTTTTGGATAAGGGGAGCAAGCAGAAATGTTTATTTAAAGAGCAAAATGTTGTAAATTTAAAGTTAAAGTACCAATGATTGTCACACACACTAGGTGTGGTGAAATTTGTCCTCTGCATTTGACCCATGTTTATTTACATACCTTAATTACGGCGTGGCGCAGTGGAAGAGTGGCCGTGCGCAAACCGAGGGTCCCTTGTTCAATCCCCACCTAGTACCAAACTCGTCATGTCCGTTGTGTCCTGAGCAAGACACTTCACCCTTGCTCCTGATGGGTGCTGGTTAGCGCCTTGCATGGCAGCTCCCTCCATCAGTGTGTGAATGTGTGTGTGAATGGGTAAATGTGGAAGTAGTGTCAAAGCGCTTTGAGTACCTTGAAGGTAGAAAAGCGCTATACAAGTACAACCCATTTATCATTTATCATTTAATTGTTTCCAAACAGTGTCCGTAACACGGCAGTAAAACGGCTGACCAACAAAACAGAAGTCATCCTCATGGACCCACGAGCTGCGGAAGCTAGCTCTCCGACCATCTAAAATGATTCAATAAGTCCACAGTGACGTTTTGGTGAATTTTCTGAGGAATTTGTGAAACTGGAACAACACAAAAAGAACGCCAGTCTTAAGTTAATAATACTTACACAGACACTTGTAAACGTGTTAGCATACTAGCTCATGCTGACAACGCTAGCTTCATTACAATACAATAGCACGTACAATGCATGAAAACACTCCACATGAGACATTGTTGTAAGTATGAATTGTTTTAGTTGTACTGTAAATCTTACAAATGTTGCTTGGAGTGATAAATGAAGAATCCACACGAGTAGAAACGCTATGAACGATTAGCAGCACTTGTACTTCTGGTTCAAAGCAATAAACCACAAGAAACACTGTCGACATTCACTCAGCAGCAGTTGCAGTGAGCGAACTCGTCCAATAGATGGCGCCATAGCACAAACCTTTTCAGTGTCATTGCATGTGTTTTATGAAAACTATTTGTATTAAGGCCTTCAGCACAGAAAAATCCATAAATTAGCTGCGCCGTTTTATAAGCCCCAGGGTTCAAAGCATATGAAAAAGCGGAATTTACCACCTATGCACGCATGTATTTTGTTGACAAATATATTTCCATGTGTTATCGTACTTTAGGGCACGTGAGGGGAAGCAACATGGAGGTCTGTCCATCCCAGACGAAACATCTGACACGTGAGCGAGACACCTCTGAAGGACCGGAGAGCGCAGGCTGGAGAAGATTTGACAGCGCAGACGCAAACCACCGATATGTGGACATGTCAGGGGGTGACACAGGAGACAGAAGAGGACAGAAGAAGATGGAAGTCGAAACATTGCCTGCAAGACGGTGGAGGACAGCTGTGTCTAATTGCAGACACACAGAAGATACTGTCAATAAGGTATTTTTGTTGCTGAAAATTAATTTATGTGCTCTAAACCTACAAAACACAAAACCAGTGAAGTTGGCACGTTGTGTAAATGGTAAATAAAAACCGAATACAATGATTTGCAAATCCTTTTCAACCTAAATTCAATTTAATAGACTGCAAAGACAAGATATTTAATGTTCGAACTGAGAAACTTAAATTTTTTTTTTTTGCAAATAATCATTCACTTAAAATTTAATGACAGCAACACATTGCAAAAAAGTTGTCACAGGGGCATTTTTACCACTGTGTTAAATGGCCTTTCCTTTTCACAACACTCAGTAAATGTTTGGAAACTGAGTAGACCAATTTTTGAAGCTTTTCAGGTGGAATTCTTTCCCATTCTTGCTTGATGTACAGCTTAAGTTGTTCAACAGTCCGGGGTCTCCATTGTGGTATTTTAGGCTTCATAATGCGCCACACATTTTCAATGGGAGACAGGTCTGGACTACAGGCAGGCCAGTCTAGTACCCGCACTCTTTTACTATGAAGCCACGCTGTTGTAACACGTGGCTTGGCATTGTCTTGCTGAAATAGGCAGGGGCGTCCATGAAAACGTTGCTTGGATGCCAACATATGTTGCTCCAAAACCTGTATGTACCTTTCAGCATTAATAGTGCCTTCACAGATGTGTAAGTTACCCATGCCTTGGGCACTAATACACCCCCATACTATCACAGATGCTGGCTTTTCAACTTCGCACCTATAACAATCCGGATGGTTCTTTTCCTCTTTGTTCCGGAGAACACGACGTCCACAGTTTACAAAAATTTTTTTGAAATGTGGACTCGTCAGACCATAGAACACTTTTCCACTTTGCATCGGTCCATCTTAGATGAGCTCGGGCCCAGCAAAGCCGGCGGCGTTTCTGGGTGTTGTTGATAAATGGCTTTGGCTTTGCATAGTAGAGTTTTAACTTGCACTAACAGATGTAGCGACGAACTGTAATTACTGACAGTAGTTTTCTGAAGTGTTCCTGAGCCCATGTGGTGATATCCTTTACACACTGATGTCGCTTTTTGATGCAGTACCGCCTGAAGGATATAAGGTCCGTAATATCATTGCTTACATGCAGTGTAAGATTCTCTGAACATTTTGATGATATTATGGACCGTAGATGGTGAAATCCCTAAATTCCTTGCAATAGCTTGTTGAGAAATATTGTTCCTAAACTGTTCGACTATTTGCTCACGCATTTGTTCACAAAGTGGTGACCCTCGACGCATCCTTGTTTGTGAATGACTGAGCATTTCATGAAAGCTGCTTTTATACCCAATCATGGCACCCTCCTGTTCCCAATTAGCCTGTTCACCTGTGGGATGTTCCAAATAAGTGTTTGATGAGGATTCCTCAACTTTCTCAATCTTTTTTGCGACAGGTGCCAGCTTTTTTTAAACATGTTGCAGGCATCAAATTCCAAATGAGCTAATATTTGCAAAAAAATCAGTTTTTCTAGTTTGAATGTTAAATATCTTGTCTTTGCAGTCTATTCAATTGAATATAGGTTGAAAAGGATTTGCAATTCATTGTATTCTGTTTTTATTTACCATTTACACAACGTGCCAACTTCCCTGATTTTGGGTTTTGTACATAAATATTCAGTTAGATGAGATATCACAGGGTTATGGTGACATTACACCTGTGTTTAATTTTGTATAAACAGGAACGAGAGGCAGCGGTCAAGGTGGAGTCCGAGCTTGCAGAGCAGCACGGTGGAATCTCTGGACAAGAGCTTCAGCGAGCTACAAACACGGCTAACAATGCTGATTTCCATGGGAACTTTCATGTCAAGCTTTCGGATTTTCCACAGCGAACATTAGAAATGCACAGCGATTCTTTGTCGGAGCAACCAAACCTGCAAGAAATGCATTCAAGTCTGATCGTGTCTGTCGAATCGACACAATCTTTGGTACAAAGTGAGGCCAATGCCAGGCTAACGCAGACATTACAAGACCAGAACGCAACCACGTCCGCTGAAAAGCCAAGCCCTAATGTGGACGATAACGCGGCGTCTTGTTTTTTTGTCAAATCTGAATTGCAAACTTCTCCACAGACACCAAATCCCTCGACTGTTGCCAAAACCCAGCAGTCCACAGACATCGGCCACGTTTGTCTATGTGGTGACGTCAGTCCACGCCATGCTATGACAGGAGAAAATAACCTTTTAGAAGGTACAAGTGTGAACCAAACTAAGACGTTACTGCGACCAAGAACTGATGACCAAGACCAAGCTGCACCTGAAAGCTCGTTTCAGAGCATCCACTCTCACGGAGACGCCGGCCAACGCCACACGGTCTTTTTGGTGGATCCAGCGACCGAATGCTGGTCCGGGGGAGCAAGACCTTTGCCGAGCTGCCAGGAGTACACAGAAGACACCAGCAGCAGTGACGATGAAGGCAAGCTCATCATCGAGCTTTAATCCGCAACGTCAACACCAACATATAGCAAAGGTATGACGCAAGCAAAAATGCAAATATCATACCATAATCAAATATTTATGTAAAAGGAGTAATGTATATGATACAAATAAAGGATCCAATATTATACATGTTCTTATTTTTAATTAATTGCAATATATCAAAAAATGTTGTATCTATATCATTAACAGAGTGTGCCTAAGCTATGACACAGGCAAAACTGCATAATAAAATGAGAGAGAGAGAGAGAGAGAGAGAGAGAGAGAGAGAGAGAGAGAGAGAGAGACACACACACACACTAGTATACATACATGTATATATACATATATACTAGGGCTGCGAATCTTTGGGTGTCCCACGATTCGATTCAATATCGATTCTTGGGGTCACGATTTGATTCAAAATCGATTTTTTTCGATTCAACGCGATTCTCGATTCAAAAACGATATTTTCCCGATTCAAAACGATTCTCTATTCATTCAATACATAGGATTTCAGCAGGATCTACCCCAGTCTGCTGACATGCAAGCAGAGTAGTAGATTTTTGTAAAAAGCTTTTATATTTGTAAAGGACAATGTTTTATCAACTGATTGCAATAATGTATATTTGTTTTAACTATTAAATGAACCAAAAATATGACTTATTTTATCTTTGTGAAAATATTGGACACAGTGTGTTGTCAAGCTTACATTGATACAGCAGATCAGGACAAGCGGTAGAAAATGGATGGATGGATACAGCAGATCCATCTTGTGCTTGAATACATATCACCTATGTGACACACTGCACCATAGCATATGTTGCTGATATATGTTAACCTAAACATGATTACTTAAATATGAAGTTCCCCATAAAGTATATTACTATAGCACAAAAAAATGTAAGTTATAATAGTTAAACTAACATTAACATACTGCAAATGAGCCAATAAAGTGACTATTAATAGAGAGACAAAGGTGGCTGCCAATGTTAAACTTTAATGCAATAGATCAAAATGACATCTTTACCCAGAATGCATTCCTGCGAAAGTATTGCATTTTTTTCTCATTTCAGACTAAATGTGTTTTAATATATTTTAAGATCGTGTTGAGTATTTACTTGCCTTCAAGGTTATTTTCAGGGAGAAAAAAGACAATTGTAAGTGAGAACGATGGGATGAGTCCCAATTGTATTGTCCAATATTTAGGAAAATCATGAATACTGTAAAAACTGGGATTTTTTTGGGGAGTTAAAAAAAAGACCAAGTTTTATTGTCGTAATCAAGATGAATGTTTTAATGGTGGAATGGATTGAATTAGTTGAAAAATGTGTAGGGCGTAGTTGAAAGAAAAAAAGGGCGAAAAAACATGAAAATTATGATTTACTGTCAAATATGTAATATTTGGAAACGTTTGTTGAATGAGCCCACATGTCCTGAAAGCGCTCAAAGTTTTGACGCTTGAACGGGATCAATCGGATGAACGGTTTGAAAGTTAAAAAAACGCTAAGGAAGAATTATAATAAATCCACCATGTTTGAAGGTCGCAGGAGTGCATATTTGTCCATAAGTTGTTTATATTCAGATAAGGAAAGCCCAATAATAGCTTTCGTGGTTGTGGCCATATTGATATCCAATCTTGTAACTGGTACGTTCATAACTCAGGTTATGTCTTTCTCAGCTTCGACTTCCAACTTCTGAGGTTAAGGGAACGCACCATTAGCAGTACTGTAGTGTTTTTGAGTAGAAACTGCATTTAAATTGATTTTAAGTCTTACGGCGTCGTACAAACGTTCTGCGTTTTCGAGGGCTTCCGGTACAGAATCTAAGTCTCAGGGGAAGCAGCTTACTGTCGAAGAAAACGTAAACCTCCTCTGATATTCTAAAACAAAGTCGCTTATGCTGCGTTCTATTCGTACTGGGATGTCGGACCATTGGGAAGTTTAAACTGGAAAAAGGTCGGATTTCCTACAGGTAAAGTCGGAGAGTCCTCACCACCCCGTAGTTAGCTTTTAAAGATGGCTGTTGTGAGTGTAAACAATAATAGTAATATCCGCTGTTAGCACTTCTGACTAGTTTGTCGCACTAAATCAGTCATATAAGTTGTAATGCTGGAAGAATATACAGTATATGGTAATGTACAGGTGAAACTAAAAAATTATGCAATGGTTCAATTATTCCAACTCATGACATTGTAAGCCTATTTTTGATGTAGTTTGGATTATTATGATTTATGAAGACCTTGAACTCAAAATCTGAGAAAAGTTGTCCATCCATCCATCCATCTTCTTCCGCTTATCCGAGGTCGGGTCGCGGGAGCAGCAGCTTAAGCAGGGAAGCCCAGACTTCCCTCTCCCCAGCCACTTCGTCCAGCTCCTCCCGGGGGATCCCGAGGCGTTCCCAGGCCAGCCGGGAGACATGGTCTTCCCAACGTGTCCTGGGTCTTCCCCGTGGCCTCCTACCGGTCGGACGTGCCCGAAACACCTCCCGAGGGAGGCGTTCGGGTGGCATCCTGACCAGATGGCCGAACCACCTCATCTGGCTCCTCTCGATGTGGAGGAGCAGCGGCTTTACTTTGAGCTCCCCCCCGGTGACAGAGCTTCTCACCCTATCTCTAAGGGAGAGCCCCGCCACCCGGCGGAAGAAACTCATTTCGGCCGCTTGTACCCTTGATCTTGTCCTTTCGGTCATGACCCAAAGCTCATGACCATAGGTGAGGATGGGAACGTAGATCGACCGGTAAATCGAGAAAAGTTGTGGTTTTCAAAAACTGTAAGCCCATCCATCCATCCATTTTCTACTGCTTATTCCCTTCGGGGTCGCGGGGGGCGCTGGAGCCTATCTCAGCTACAATTGGGCGGAAGGCGGGGTACACCCTGGACAAGTCGCCACCTCATCACAGGGCCAACATAGATAGACAGACAACATTCACACTCACATTCACACACTAGGGTCAATTTAGTGTTGCCAATCAACCTATCCCCAGGTGCATGTCTTTGGAAGTGGGAGGAAGCCGGAGTACCCAGAGGGAACCCACGCAGTCACGGGGAGGACATGCAAACTCCACACAGAAAGATCCCGAGCCCGGGATTGAACCCAGGACTACTCAGGACCTTCGTATTGTGAGGCACATGCACTAACCCCTGTACCACCGTGCTGCCCATGATCACTAAAATTATAACAAAAAATGCATGACATATTCAAAAAATGAAAAAAAAAAAACATTAAAAAATATATTTTTGCATGATTCAGTTTTTGACAAAAATGTTGTCCGGGGGTTTGTATACTGTCTTGGTCAGATTGTGTAAAACAAGTCTGTTAGCCTGCATATGAGTCTGTGGAATGGAGTATCCGAACAAAGGATTCCACGCATCGGGGACTCAGTTTCTGTACTTTTATATTTATTGAGTACAACTGTAAAATAATCCACCATGGGGCCAAAGAAAGTTGTGTGTGCCAGCACTTTGATAAAGAAGGTGAGAAACACTATGGAGTTCGAGAGATAACTTGTAGTAAAGTGGCTCTTCTCTACCTCTCCACTCATCGCCGTCTTTGCTAACAAGAATCTTCAATAAAAGATACAAGTAATGTTAAATGTTCACTAATACATTTCATTCATCATTTATATGTATTTCACATTTTATGCATGTAAATCTAACATTATCCTCTATAAAATATATTTGGGTGTCTAGAACACATTGATTGAATTCACGTGATTTCTTATGGGAAAAATCACTTTGGATTTTGTACGATTCGTTTTTTTCATTTAACATTTTGTAAGATATTAATACCGAAAACCGAGGTTCCAGTGTACTTGTTTTCCCTGCTCTATGTACATGAATACTTGATTACAGAGAGTCTTTAAGAAAACAGTCATGATCAGGATGTGAATGAAAAACAGCAAGTCAGTTCGAGGATGTCATGGTCACCTCTTTAAAAGACTATTAATGGCTTTCATTTCGTCGGTGGACAGAGGTGAAAGCTTGTAGCCTCTCAGCTCAGGTTTCCCTACAAAAACAGAAAAGACATCAGTCACTTGATAGCAGACGAGGACTTGGAACATCTGCTCAGATTTGTTTGGTCTAAACCAGTGGTTCTTAACCTGGGTTCGATCAAACCCTAGGGGTTCGGTGAGTCGGCCTCAGGGGTTTGGCGGAGCCTCTGCCACGGAGGTAAAGAGACATCCGACTTATCGTGTAAATAAAAACTTCTCCCTACCAGGGTATTATGGATACAACCAAACAATGTTCCCTCTAATTTTCCATCTGATTTGCAGGTTTTTTGATTGATTGATTGAAACTTTTACTAGCAGATTGCAAAGGAAGAGAATACACAGTACAGTTTACACAGTACAGTACATATTCCAGTGTTTCCCACACATTCATTTATTTGTGGCGGCCCGCCACGAAAGAATTACGTCCGCCACAAATGGATTTTTCGGCTTTTGACTCGCTCGACCGCTCATAAAAGCAATGGGACTCTGTCTGTGAATGTACCTTGTAGTTACAACTCCGGTGCAGTAGGTGGCGGTAGCCTACTATGCATTGTAACTCCGCCAATAGCACTTAATTCACCTGGTGGGCCAGAAGAAGACGAAGACGAAGACAAAGACGAAGACGAAGACGAAGACGAAGACGAAGAAGTAAAAGAACGGATCGACCGGATCAAAATATGAGGGTAATATTGGTTATAGCTGCATCGCTCGCGGCTCGTCATATATTTAACGTTAATCCGCGATTTCACCGAGCGTTTCACTGACGGTGAGCAGCCTGACGCTGCTTCATTAAGTAGTAACAGTCTCCTGTTTTCATACCGACGAGCTAACGTGTCCAGGTTATAACCCTGTTGTCAATAAACACACGTGGAGACGGTGCTTCAGATACTACATTAATACTGAAGATAAATTGTCCACTGTCCACTGCAGCATGTGAATGCAATGAAAAGAATAAAATCTGAGCCAATCAGCTGTTAAAATGTTGTCCAGGTTAATGTTTTGGCCATTAAAGGCCCTTCATTTCAAGATTTCAACTGTGATCGGGCTTTAAACAGGTGGCTGACCTGTTCAGATGGGTGTAACTCAGGGGCGCTCACACTTTTTCTGCAGGCGAGCTACTTTTCAATTGATTAAGTCGTGGGGATCTACCTCATTCATATATATAATTTATATTTACTTATTTATGAAATATATGTTTTTGTTAACAAGTTAAATGTGTTTAATGATAATGCAAGCATGTTTAACACATATAGTTAATATTGTTAATAAATTAAAGGTGTTTAATGATAATACAAGTATGTTTAATACATATAGTTAATATTGTTAACAAGTTAAAGGTGTTTAAAGATAATACAAGCATGTTTAACACATATAGTTAATATTGTTAATAAATTAAAGGTGTTTAATGATAATACAAGTATGTTTAATACATATAGTTAATATTGTTAACAAGTTAAAGGTGTTTAAAGATAATACAAGCATGTTTAACACATAGTTAATATTGTTAACAAGTTAAAGGTGTTTAAAGATAATACAAGCATGTTTAACACATATAGTTAATATTGTTAACAAGTTAAAGGTTTTTAAAGATAATACAAGCATGTTTAACACATATAGATTCCTTTCTTTCATGAAGACAAGAATACAATATAAGTTGGTGTATTACCTGATTCTGATGACTTGCATTGATAGGAATCAGGCAGTGGTGCTGATAACGTCCGCATTTTCGAATGGAGGAGAAAAAAAGTCCTCCTTGCTGTCTAATACCACATGAAAGTGGTTGGTTTTTGACATCTTATTTGTCCAGCTTCTGTACTCCTTTGTATACACTTTACAAGAAATACATTGTCGGCAAACTCCGTAGCTTGCTAGCTTGTGCACGCCAGCTTTCTGAGACTCTTATTTTGTTAGCGCAACTGTGCAGTCGATCTTTGGAGTTTTGACGACAGGTACGGCGCCAGAGTCTGTTGAAATAAAGTGTTTCTCGCCTTCCTGTCGGTAATTTTAATGAGCTAAATATGTACATAAAGTGTTGTACTTATATTCCAACTCCGCGTTCTTCTTGGTCATCGCCGCTGCCGCCGCCGCCACCCCCCAACCCCCGACCACACCACCACAAATAGATGCCTGTCCTGTGGGAAACACTGTATTCCGTACAATTGACCACTAAATGGTAACACCAGAATAAGTTTTTCAACTTGTTTAAGTCAGGGTTAATCAATTCATGGTAATGTGTGTAATTTGTTGTGAGTTCATGCACTGTCTTGTTTTTGTTCTTTGAACAAGGTGATGTTCATGCATGGTTCGTTTTGTGCACCAGTAAAAAAACATACGACTTTTTCTTGCATTTGAAAAATATATATATATATTTTTTTTTCACTAAAGAAGGGTTCGGTGAATGCGCCTATGAAACTGGTGGGGTTCGGTACCTCCAACAAGGTTAAGAACCACTGGTCTAAGGACAGTGAAATATTAGCTTCAACAGTGCACTTGATCTATTTACCAATCCACGCAAACAAGCTAACTCCTCTTTGAAAGTGATATATTTCAATGTGGTGACTTTAGATTTTGGATAGGGTTTGTTTTATATTGTTCATGACGTGACCAACTGGTGAATTGTATCCATTAGAATATGTTTGATAGTAACGTCAACATGCCTAGGAACTACAGTAACTTTGAACCTGTTAGAGGAATATTTTCCCACCTTTGGACAGAGTGAACTATACATCAGATCTTGTCTTATGTGCAGTACATTATGTTTAGGGACATAACATGAATGCACCCCGTGTTTCTATCCTTGCAAATACACACACATTGCATCTCATTTAGTTTCCGGAAAAAGAAGTACCAACCTGGAGAAAGACGAAGAAAGGGGTGAGTGTCCTTCACATACATGTTACGTTAACCCTGCATTTCTGTCAGATAATGCACCACTTCTCCCAGAAAATTGTTGAAATTACAAGCAGACATAGACTCCAGCACCCCCCGGTACCCCACAATCTTGGTTCTCAAATCTTCTGAGAGTTATTTGCTCTTCTTTCTTTTCTCCGTGCTCAGTGAGGTACACACAACACAAAGGTTGAGTCAACTTTTCTCCATTTTAACTGGCTGCAAGTGTGATTTTTATATTGCCAGCACCTAGTGATGGGTCCAGCAACACCGATGCATCGGTGCATGCGTCGAGCTCATAGAGCAAAACAATGTGTCGGTGCGCGTACCGCTTTTAGAAAGTCACGTGACCGATAGTGAGCTGTTTCGGTCACGTGACCGATACGCGAACTGTGTCGCACTGACGCCTCCTCTGTGCCCTGTGAGCGAGTCTTTTCTACAGCTGGAGAAATAATAACTAAGAAGAGAAATACTCTAAAATTGAATACGTTGGAAAAAATTATTTTTTTTATAAAAATGTGTAAAAAAAAAAAAAAATACAAAAAAATACCAGTCCACAAGCATCCTCATTCACAACACGTTCTCTTAGATTTCCATGCTATGATACATGTTCACATTATTTATTGACTGTATCTAAAAAAGATAAAAATATATTTTTATTTAAATGAAGATATGAAATAATCCTAAATGAAATACAATGACTTGGTTTATATTATTGTATATACTAGGTCAGTGGTTCTCAACCTTTTTTCAGTGTACCCCCTGTGAACATTTTTTTAATTCAAGTACCCCCGAATCAGAGCAAAGCATTTTTGGTTGAAAAAATGAGATAAAGAAGTAAAATACAGAACTATGTCATCAGTTTCTGATTTATTAAATTGTATAACAGTGCAAAATATTGCTCATTTGTTGTGGTCTTTGTTGAACTATTTGGAAAAAAAGATATAAGAATAACTAAAATCGTGTTGAAAAATAAACAAGTGATTCAATTATAAATAAAGATTTCTACACATAGAAGTAATCATCAACTTAAATCCTCTTTGGGGATTGTAAGAGACCCATCTGGATTCATGAACTTAATTCTAAACATTTCTTCACAAAAAAAGAAATCTTTAACATCAATATTTATGGAACATGTCCACAAAAAATCTAGCTGTCAACACTGAATATTGCATTGTTGCATTTCTTTTCACAGTTATTTTTGATAGACATTTAAAAAAAATCTCACGTACCCCTTGGCATACCTTCAAGTACCCCCAGGGGTACGCATACCCCCATTTGAGAACCACTGTACTAGGTCATAAAATCAGTGTGAGTTGAGTCGGTTCATAGGTTACCTGTAGGGATTTTTAATGTCCAGCAGGTGTCAGTATTTAGTGACACAGTATCGACACAGTATCAATACAGTTTTGCAATGTGTCAAAACGCTTCATAACGCCTCATCAACCCATCACTACCAGCACCTGTTACTTGCTACAGGTGAGTTTAATTACAAATTAAAGGAGCATCACATGCTTAGAATACAACTATTTCTTACAATTTTGAAAAGGTGCCAATAATTTTGTCGCATCTTACTGTGTGGGTTGTTCTCCCGGGATGCAGACGGAACTCCGGACGAAGCGTGCAGGTAGGAATATGATTTATTGTCCATAAATCATACACAGTACAAACAGACAGGAAACAAACAAAAGGAAAGCATGCCGAACACACGGGAAGCTAAGGTAACAACTTAGCACCGGAATCATGAACTAGGAAGCAGGAATAACCTAACAACGAAGACAGACAGTGTGTGGCGAGCAACGTGAATAAATAGCTCTCTGATTAGTGCCCGGCAGCAGGTGAGCATACCCGGACACTAATCAGAGGCAGCTGAAACCAATCAGCACCCATGGTACGCAAAACAAACCCAGGGGTACACAAAACAGGAACCGAGGTAGTCCAAAACTAACAGAACAAAACCTAAACAAAACATGATCCGGGCCACGGATCTTGACAGGTGCATTATCTGACAGAAATGCAGGGGTGCCAATATTTTTGGCCATGACTGTATGTGTTCTGCCATTTCTATTGTGTGTACTTACTTCTGTGTTGTAGAATGAATTGTTAAACTTCAATTCTAGTCATTATTTTAAAGAAAATGATCTGGGTGGACTCTCCGGGGGAGGGGGGAGGGGGCGCAATGCTACCACACTTTGCGTTTCCATTACCCCTAGAATTGCGCAAAATCCAGAGGTGGGTAGTAACGCGCTACATTTACTCCGTTACATCTACTTGAGTAACTTTTGGGATAAATTGTACTTTGAAGAGTAGTTTTAAAGCAACATACTTTTACTTGAGTATATTTATAGAGAAGAAACGCTACTTTTACTACGCTCCATTTATCTACATTCAGCTCGCTACTCGCTACTGATTTTTATCGATCTGTTAATGCACTGGTGACGTTTGACTCCGTTTCACCAATCAAATGCAGTCACCAATCAAACAGAGCCAGGCGGTCACATGATTAACAAGCTTAAGCTTACATGAACTCAACGTCAAATTTGAGGAAGCACATCGCGGTAAGTAATGTTAGTAGATATTTTGGCTGTCACCGTAGGCTCATGTTAGCTTCCCTGCTATGAATCAATGTACATCGGGTGGGGACATTTATTAACGCACTGCAGCCTCTCTCTCTCTCTCTTTCTCACACACACACACACACACACACACACACACACACACACACACACACACACACACACACACACACACACACACACACACACACACACACACACACCAATCAGTGTGTTCCCAGGTGCAGTCCACACCTATCAGTTTATGGTTTGTGTAAAGGCTAACTTTTTATTTTCCTTTGTAATCTCTGCTTACTGAGCCTATGGTGCTGTTAAGTTATTGTGGCTCAATTTGCCTTAATTTCTTTATGTTAATGTATTATTATTTAATATATATTATTGTTTTAGTTGCTTAAGAGATATTCCTGGCTCTGAATTTTCTCATTGCTATTTTTATGTTTTTGTGCATTATTTGTTGGCGTCATCATTAAACGAACAGGTTACTCATTAGTTACTCAGTACTTGAGTAGTTTTTTCACAACATATTTTTTACTTTTACTCAAGTAAATATTTGGGTGACTACTCCTTACTTTTACTTGAGTAATAAATCTCTAAAGTAACAGTACTCTTACTTGAGTACAATTTCTGGCTACTTTACCCACCTCTGGCAAAACCTAAATATCGCAATAAGAAACTGGTAATAGAAACACCCATATTTCAAAAAACCTCTCAAATATCGCTAAAACTTTTTTGTGCTCTCATGAGGTGTTTTTTGAGGCGTTTCGATATTGAAATGTTCCGCAAAAGCATGATGGAAACACTTTTTTCGCATTTACAGCTGGTCACATATAAACACCAACGCAGGACAACTGGGGCAGACGGGTTGTCTTGTCTCGCTTCCGATCGGTCGGCCGGGGAGAGCCGCAGGCTTGGAGAGACCCACATGCTCGAACAATGTCAAGGGGTGCCGTAAGGACATTGCCTTTGAGCGATCACCCGCTGCCTTTGTCATCTACTGACAGCACCGCAACAGCTGTGGCTGCAATATGTTCCCCAAAGTGGAGTCTTTGCTGGATGAGATTTTACGAGAATTACGGCTCATGACATAAAACACCTACAAATTGCACATGTACTTTGTCGAAAATCTTAGAAATATTGTTTTCATTTTGTGAAAAACTGCAATGGAAACGCAACTACTGTATGTTTGTGGACTCTACCTGCTTCTTGTTTGTTTGTATTTGTTTATTTGAAGGACAATGTGCAGTTACATTAAGAAGATGGCTGCACCAGATTTAGCACCATGCTAATTTCCATCTGTAGTCCTTTTATGACGCAATTAACATCCACAATTAAAATTACACAGGACTAAAAATACACAACAATATTAAAATACAAGTACGATACATAGAAGGTATGTGAGTTACAAATCAGTGCGCAGTCAAGTTACAGTATTTTAGCAGCTTCATTTAAAGTGCAGCAGTTTTTAATCAAAGTCCACATAACAAATAAGAAATACATTATAAAAGACAATGTTTGGTAAGCTGAATTTAAAAAATATAATAGCAAATCAAAATGTGAAATAGTACAAATACATGCAAGTGGTTAAGGATAAACAAACATATTTGTTCAGTGATTTTAGTGGTAGAAGAATGATAGTGTTTGCTATAAAAAGCTGCTAAGTTGCAGTACTAAGTGCAGTACTTCTCAAATAGTGTCTTTATTCATATAGTCAATAGTATTTGGGGCCATGACAAAATGCTGTCCTCTTGGAGGGGCGTGAGAAACAGGGGAATGAATAAATAAATATGATCTGGTTCTCAATTGTGTTTCAATTATAGAGAGGTGTGAAAAAATTATGTTCTTTTGAGGGGGTGCGTGAGAGACATTAGGTACTTCCAGTATTATTGTCTTTATTCAATATTAAATAAATATGATCTGGTCGTCAACAGTATTTATATTGGGGCAGGGGGGAGTTAAAATTTAGTCCTCTTGGAGAGGCGTGAGAGGCAGAGGGATCATTCAGTATTAGTGTTCTCATTCATTGATAAATAAATATATTAAATATAAATATAAATTTTTCCTCAAAACTCGACAGTGCGCCTAACCCGGTGCGCCTAATGTACGGAATAAAACTGGTTTTGCTTGCCGACCTCGAAGCAATTTCATTTGGTACATGGTGTAATGTGTGACCAGTAGATGGCAGTCAAACATAAGAGATACGTGTAGACTGCACTATGATGGCAGTATGACTCAAGTAAACAACACCAACATTTTATATGTTACATTGAAAATATAGAACATTACACACGGCGCTCAAAAATCTATCAACATGTTTTAGTACGACTTTGGTAAGCTATGAAGCCGCACCGCTTGATGGATTGTACTGTGCTTCAACATATGAGTATTATTATGGTGTGGCATATAAGGTAAGACATATTATCTGCCGTTTTGTTTCGCAATGTTATGCAAAAGCAACTTTTCTTACCTTACGGTACCTGCTGATCTGTATTTGGGATCTGCATAAATATTAAAAAATTGCGTGTGCCTGCCTATGTAGTCCGTGCCGACACCGTAGTCGATTAGCTTCTTCTTTTTCTCTATCTTCTTGTTATGGGACATTCATCCTCCGCTGTTGCCATTTCTAATATAAAGTACTGTAAAGTTCTTATTTATATCTATCAGTAAACTCGCCATGAAAGCGCTAAAACATACCGTTATAGTGAGTTTACATCATTCACCCAAGCAACTTTAGTTATTAGAGAGTTCCGGTCGGACGTTTTTTCACGGGACACATTTCCGGTGTTGTTGTTTCCGGATGAGGAGATGCTGCTCCGTTATTGATTGAAGTAAAGTCTGAATGTCATTAAAACAGTTAACTCCATCTTTTGACACTTTTTCCACTCCCGTCCTTGCACGCTACACCGCTGCAACAAAGATGTCGGAGAAAAGACCCTGTCGAAGGTGAGCCACGTGAATAAGACCGCCCACAAAACGGCACATCTTGAAGCGAATGTCAGAAAGCGGCTTGAAGATGATCTGTAAAACATCATCTATGCAACATTTTGACCAAAGAACCACCATTACATGTTATGTAGACCACAAGGAAGTCTTTTACATTTGGAAAAAAATAATAATAGTATGACTCCTTTAATGTGCCCTATAATCCAGTGTGTCTTATATATGAAAAAAAGATCAAAAATAGACCATTTATTGGCAGTGCGCCTTATAATCCGGTGCGCCCTATGGTCCGGAAAATACGGTATTTCATTTTGGTAAGGTATCATAATGTATATATGGGTAAATATTTACCTCCACATTACAGCTTGAGAAAACGTAATAAAACCGTTTAAAGGAAGTGTGAGCGCTGACTTACTGGAGATCTTGTTGTTTACTGTTCTTACCTTGCATCTCATTGAGCTGGTTGACTTTAGCTTTTAGTGTGGTGTGAAGCTTATTGAGTTCCTTGTCCAGCTCTCCCTGGTCTGCAGATGAGAAACCAAAAGCTCTCCATCTCGTTTGAACACCAAGACAATTTACAGTTCACACTTTACCTTTCTGGATGACTTCTCTTGCTTTGGACTTGGGGAATTTGATGAACATGTTTCCAAAACAAACCTTCACTTTTTCTGCAAGGGACGACAACTCGGAAATTGAGCATTAAGTGTGTGACATCTTTTATGTCCAGTTGAAAGACAAAGGACCACTAACCTGAACTTGTTTCATCTTTCAAGGCATTGAGTGCTTCTCTGTTCTTGTTTCTCTTCATGTCCAGGTCAACCATCTTAAACGCAAACGCACGCAACACAACAGGTCACATGAATATGGCTACAACAATTAATCAATTAATTAGAAAAAAGTTTCGAATTCTGTTGCTTTAATTATAGGTATGATGCAGGGGTCGGTCGATATATCTTGATATTGTATTATCGGCCCAGCCCTGGTTAATACTCAATGAAAACTCGAACAAAAATCAGCTGCCTCGTGTACAGGTAAGAGGGGCTGGGCGATATATCGAGTTTGTAAGATATATCGATATATTTTTAAACAAGATATGAATCAAGAAAATATTGTAATATCAATATAATTTATTTCACGTTGAAATGACCAAACACAGCTTATTTGTTGTGTTCCTTGTTCTCCCCCGCTTCCCTCTCCCTCTCAACACTCCATGACCTACTAAACCCCTCCCCTTCCTCCTTCCAAGATGTGCTTGCATGTATAAGAACATCCATGATTGGTTGGTTGTTTACTATGATGAGTCACGATTGGTTGAAATTAAGGCAAAACATTAGGGACAGGCCAGTCAGAGGCAAGATAGGGCGGGTCATGGAACCAGGAAAGGAAATCACAATAGACATCCCAAATGACAAGAGAGAAGAGGGAATTTTCAAGGGGGCGATTTATATATTTAAAAAACTAGTGGAAGATGGCAGAGGGATTCTCTTCCTTAGATTTTTCTTTTAGCGATGTAGACAACATCCAGGAAACCCACAATGTGTCTACTTAGCCACATTTGGACAAATGTATGCGTCTGGATAAAACATTCATTTGAGTTGTTTACCGTGTAAGCCCAATTCAAAACTGTTCTCCAGTTGCCAAGTCAGGCATATTCCGCACGAGAAATGCTGCCAAAAATGTATGGCGAAATGAGGAAGATCATAGCTACACAATTAAGTCAAGTCATTTACTTGGCGCTGACCAGAACCGTATGTGTGTGTGACAGTCCATTACATCGTCCACTGGGAATTAAAAAGTGCCTGCCTGCAAATGTACTTTGTATCTGAGTTTGATACGTTTTGTATTATTTGCACAGCTATGTTATTTATTTTACGTAGAAATAATATTTTTCTATTTTATTTATGTTATGTAATTCTGTGCTACTTAAACAGTTTATTTTCTGTGCTGTTAATACCCATCTTGACTAACTGGGTTAATAAAAGTGTTTTCAGTTAGGGCTGCAACAACTAATCGATTAAAATCGATTATAAAAATAGTTGGCGATTAATTTAGTCATCGATTCGTTGGATCTATGCTATGCGCATATGCAGAGGCTACTTTTTTTTATTTTTTTTTGATAAACCTTTATTTATAAACTGCAACATTTACAAACAGCTGAGAAACAATAATCAAAATAAGTATGGTGCCAGTATGCTGTTTTTTTCCCCCAAAAAAATACTGGAAAGGATAGAAATGTAGTTTGTCTCTTTTATCCGATTATTAATCGATTAATCTAAGTAATAATCAACAGATTAATCGATTATCAAATTAGTTGTAGCCCTATTTTCAGTACAGTTGTCATTCACTTCAATTTCAGTGAATATCGCTCAAAATTGAATATCTTTATATAAATATTTTCACCGGACAATATATAGAGATATAAAACGAATATCGAGTTTAAAGTAAAAATATATCGAGATATACTTTTTCGTCCATATCGCCCGGCCCTACAAGTATCTTCTTCCAGTAGGCATGTCCACAATTACAGCGTGAGAAAGCTACTTGTAGGTTTATTCGAGGAAAGCAGCCAAATTCGACACAACAGGGGCCCTGAATACAATTATAACTACTCTAAATTAGACATGATGGTTTTAGAGACAACTGCGCCGTAGCATCCTAATTATGTGTAAGTGTCGCTGAACAAAGTGGACTTTAATGAAATGACCGTTAAAAATGAAAAATACGTTTTCATTCACCATAAATGGTCAATAGATGTCTAAAACACGTTGAAATCTGATATATAAATGATAATTTATTATTTTTAACTTTACATCGTGTTCTAGCATAATATAAGGTCAAAGGCTCATGTGAACTATAATAGTCTAATTATATTATTTGCACCTGTTGTTTAGTTGTAAGGACATCCTCAACTGCCTCTTCCACCTCTGATAAATACTTCACTACTCGCTGAGACTCCGCGTCCATCTGGGATCCGGTGTATACTTTCTTCTTTTGCTTCTTGTTCACCGTTTACTTCCTCTTCTACTACACCTTTGTAGATATTCATACATATGTCTTTTATACTCTTTTTAAAAAAAAATTTAATTTGTTTATCACCTCATCGTCCGTACCGGAAACATAGTCGAGTTGGCGCATGCGTGGCGCAACTTAGCCGACGTCACTTCCCGTTGCCTTATTTTACGACATCTGTTTTACGGCAGTTATATTTGCGCACAATCGTGTTACCATTTGTTTTCATTTTTAGTCATCTTAATTTCAATAACAATATAATATTGAAATTGACCTACAAAACAAACATTATATATCAACTGTTGTTGTTTGTGGTTACCAGTAGGAAGAACCATATCGAGCTGCATGAATAACTTGGCTTTAATAAAGACTTCAGGAGGACAGCAATTTTACATACGCACTGCATGAGAGAGTGGTAATAACTGATTCCCTGATGTGCACACCCTGGTGGTGTGTTCGAAAATTACAACAACAAAACAGTCATTTTACCAAATGATCTACATCAACGAAGACAATTTATGAATCAATTTAAGTGGACCCCGACTTAAACAAGTTGAAAAACGTATTCGGGTGTTAGAGGTCAATTGTACGGAATATGTACTTCACTGTGCAATCTACTAATAAAAGTTTCAATCAATCAATCAATCAATCAATTAAAACGGTCGCTGTCTGTCACCATGGTGACAATCGACTGTCATTAGAGGATCTGGGAGGTATTATATTCAATATATATTTATATGTAATTGTATTTGTTTATAATTGTTTTGATATATTCTATACTGTACATTTGTTTTGTTTTTTAAATAATTAATGTATGATTTATTAATAAAATATAACTTTTGGTCCAATAAATGTATGTATATATATAAATATATATATTTTTTTTTCTACCGCTTGTCCCTTTTATGTTTTACATTATTAAAAAACGAGATCTTATTCATCTCATAATGTGAATGAACTTGAGTATTTATTCATAAGATCTTTATTTATTGCTATTTACTTATTTATTCGTTTACTTACTAATTTGTCCATCCATCCATTTTTTACAGCTTGTCCCTTTCGGGGTCTTATTTTCTAAATGTATTTATTCATTGTCGTTACAGAATGAGTAGTACCAAATGTATTGGTAATTGCTATGATACGAAAAGGGGTATGATTAAATAAGCTCTGCTTCTTCCTACTCCTGTTCAGACATGCTGTAATGAGAAACTGTAACTATGTGATGTATAATAATGTAACTGTATGCATATTTGCAATTTTCTACCACCACCACCATGTGTATGGACGCACTGAAAAATATGAATTATTACACCAAAGTATCTCTAAACAAAATGGATACAAGTGCAGCCTTTTAAAGTAAAGCCAAAAAATGCAAAGTGCTTAAACAAATGTTTTAATTGACAGTAAATAGTGTGAACACACAGAGTCCCTTTGTTTGTACACAGCTAAGATGCATTTCTTAAAGGGTGCTAAGTGTCCATCACTGACCGACTGACTTAATGCATTTTGCCATACTTCCCGTGAAACACACTTGTGCACTCAAAAGAATGTGTGTGTACACGAGTGCACGATGATCGGGACACACTCTGAGTCAAGTAGTTATACCAGGGTTGTCAAACTCATTTTAGATGGGAGGGCCGGGCCACAAGGAGAAAAATCTACTCCCAAGTGGGCCGGACTTGTAAAATCACGGCACGATAATTTAAAAATAAAGACAACTTCAGATTGTTTTCTTTGTTTAAAAATACAACAAGCACAAACTTGTTACTCAGTGGCTTAGTGGTTAGAGTGTCCGCCCTGAGATTGGTAGGTTGTGAGTTCCAACCCCGACCGAGTCATACCAAAGACTATAAAAATGGGACCCATTACCTCCCTGCTTGGTACTCAGCGTCAAGGGTTGGAATTGGGGGTTAAATCACCAAAAATTATTCCCGGGCGCGGCCACCGCTGCTGCCCACTGCTCCCCTCACCTCCCAGGGGGTGATCAAGGGTGATGGGTCAAATGCAGAGAATAATTTCGCCACACCTAGTGTGTGTGTGACAATCATTTGTACTTTAACTTTAACTTAAAAAAGGCTGTCCTCACTCAGGTCCGCATGGAGCTGGTCGGGGCGTGGCCTCCAGCTCCGGCTGAAAATCGGTAGATTTTCGGGAGAATATTTGTCCCGGGAGGTTTTCGGGAGGGGCGCTGAATTTCGGGAGGGTTGGCAAGTATGATTATTTATGTAGCTTGATTAATTTCCTTGACTGATGTACTAACATCATGTGGTTTATTTTGTACATATGTAGCACCCTCTACAAATAGCTATTGCGACATCCAGTGGACACATTTAGAACAGCTGTTTCTTCCATTTAAACATTTCAGGTGAATTTTTATACTTAGCAAACCTATCCCGCGGGCCGGATGAAACCTGTACCCGGGCCTGATGCGGCCCTCGGGCCGTACGTTTGACACCCCTGAGTTACACAATAAACTTGTGTCATCTAAATACCGTATTTTTCGGACTATAAGTCGCTCCGGAGTATAAGTCGCACCGGCCGAAAATGCATTATAAAGAAGGAAAAAAACATATATAAGTCGCACTGGAGTATAAGTCGCATTTTTGGGGGAAATGTATTTGATAAAACCCAACACCAAGAATATAGACATTTGAAAGGCAATTTAAAATAAATAAAGAATAGTGAACAACAGGCTGAATAAGTGTACGTTATATGAGGCATAAATAACCAACTGAGAACGTGCCTGGTATGTTAACGTAACATATTATGGTAAGAGTCATTCAAATAACTATAACATATAGAACATGCTATACGTTTACAAAACAATCTGTCACTCCTCATCGCCAAATCCGATGAAATCTTATACGTCTAGTCTCTTACGTGAATGAGCTAAATAATATTATTTGATATTTTACGGTAATGTGTTAATAATTTCACACATAAGTCGCTCCTGAGTATAAGTCGCACCCCCGGCCAAACTATGAAAAAAACTGCGACTTATAGTCCGAAAAATACGGTACATACTTTTGATCCTCCTGGTTGTATTCAAGTCAAGAAACTGAGTTCTACATAGTCATTTTCCTGGAAAGTACTCGTACTTTTACTCAGGTACGGCTGCTTCTCTGCATTCTTCCTGCGCTCGGAGACACTTCTTCCCCTCGTCAGGTCTGATGTGTTGCTTGTGAAAGCTGCCGGATGCTCTCTCCCTCTCCTTGTGGCACTCGTGCACCTAACAGGTTTGCAGTTCACAGCTTGGACGGGATGGCGAATGTTCCCCAGAGCTTGCATCCTCCTCATGTGACCGTTGGTGGTCACAGAGCTGTTTAACCTCGCAGGTGGCGGCGTTTCTTCTGCGTGCGCGCGACTCTCGCTGCAACTTCTTTTGGGGAGAGACGCGGTGCCTCGATGCCCCGGCGGGCGGTGCTGAGAGCGGCAGCACAACAGGGCGCAGGAAGCGTAGTGGAGCTGGCACTGTGTGCAGGCACAGCCGGAGAGCGCGGTGGAAGGAGGGGCCAGCGAGGAGAGGAAGGTAAGAGGGAAGGCACGCTGACATTGAAGGATACGCTTTGGTGAGCTGAGGCGTGACGTCGCATTCTTAGCTGACCCACAGCAGTTCCGTGCCGCGGACGCAGCAGGGGGGCCCCCACGCTCCTCCAGAACGGTCTGAAAACGTCTCCGCTCCAATTCTAGCAGCCTCTCCAAGAACCTCTCCAGCGGGCCGACGGGCTTACGCCGCAGGGCTCCACGCTTCTCCGCGCTGTAGAACACCGACAGCTGGCCGACGCTCCACGAGTTAAACGGTGGAGGAAGCACATCGGGGAAGCCGTACCCCTTAGGACCGCGTGGGACACCTCGAGGGGAACGGTCTTCTGCCGGGATGACCTCCGGTCGCAGCTCAAGCTGCGGAGGAAGTCCACCTGAAGGCAACACAGAAGATCTCTCAGTGTCAGACAAGTCTGAGTCGCTGTCAACGACTGCACTGACTCTTTGTGTGTTTGTGGCGTGCTCTTCCCCGACATCAGGATGGGAAACATGGACTGTGTCTCTGCTCCTCCTGCTGCTGCTGCTGCGCTGCTGCTTGCGTTGTTGGGGAACCTGCAGGACGGCAGCCTCCGTGTTGTCCCCCAAAAACACATGTTTGGACTTTGCCTGAGTACTGCAAGAAAAAGTGCATTCAGGCCACATCAACATTTTCACCACTCCAGAAATATCAATAAAAAAAGTCGACGTAATGTTCATTTTGTCCTATCAGACGCCTGGAAGATACATAGGCATACAAGCTTCAGTAGCTGGTCATCAACGTGGTCGCCGGGCTCTGCAGGTGTTTGCTTGTTCTTTTTTGATGAACTGAACGACCCCATGGACACAATTACACTGTGTCTCTGCTAAACGCTTGTTCAGCATCGAGTCAACATGTCTTTTCTAAAAGTTTTAGTTTTAGTTCTACTCAAAAGCCCATAGAGATAATTGCTAATTCAGCATCGCGACAGATTTACAGCTGTATTTCTATACTGTATTTTTCGGACTATAAGTCGCAGTTTTTTTCATAGTTTGGCCGGGGGTGCGACTTATACTCAGGAGCGACTTATACGCCGAAAAATACAGTAATAACCGTACTATTAAAGTTCAAGTTTAATTGAAATTTAAGTAAAATTTGTCCGCTGCATTTGACCCATCCCCTTGTTTACCTGTTTCTCACCTTTTTTTGTAAGGAGCGCCGGAAGTTTGCAGACCCGTCAGCAATCCTGTTCTGTCTCCCTATAATGTTTGATCCTGTTCTGTCTCCCTGTAATGTTGGTCTGCTCTTGAATGGGATTGTGTTTAAAATCTTAATTTCCCCTCAGGGATTAATAAAGTATTTCTGATTCTGATTCTGACTATAACGAGAACAAACACTACAGAGTAGACTCAATTCCACGTTAAAAAAATCTAAACAAAATAATATGCTACAAACTATGTATGTCTCTCAAGCTAATATCATGTGGATTATATGTACAGACTTGGCATTGTACAAAACTTGTGTATTTGGTCTAATTTTATCAATTACAAAAGTAGGTTAGTAGGGGAGACATAATATTTCAGCATATTTCTGTGCAGCTATAAAGTGTGTCCCCAACCCCCTGCCTCCTATTTTCCTCAACTGATGTACTAACATCATGTGTTTTATTCTGTAGATACTTAGCATCATCAACAACAAAACTTGTGAATTTGGACTTGTGTTATTAATGACAAAAAAGTTAGTAGGTGATACATAACATTTTAGCATATTACTGTGCTGCCATAAAATGCTCCTCTCTGAGCTGCCACCTTAACGTGGTAGAGGAGTTTGCGTGTCCCAATGATCCTAGGAGCTATGTTGTCCGGGGGCTTCTATGGCCCCTGGTAGGGTCTCCCAAGGCAAACTGGTCCTAGGTGAGGGATCAGACAAAGAGCAGCTCGAAGATCTTTATGAATAACACTGACAAGGAACCCAGATTTCCCTCGCCCGGACGCGGGTCACCGGGGCCCCCCTCTGGAGCCAGGCCCGGAGGTGGGGCACGATGGCAACGTGGGTCCCAATGGGGCCCGGCCGGGCACAGCCCGAAGAGGCAACGTGGGTCCCCCCTCCAATGGGCTCACCACCCATAGCAGGGGTCATAGAGGTCGGGTGCGATGTGAGCTGGGCGGAAGCCGAAGGCAGGGCACTTGGCGGTCCGATCCTCGGCTACAGAAGCTAGCTCTTGGGACGTGGAACGTCACCTCGCTGGGGGGGAAGGAGCCTGAGCTAGTGCGCGAGGTGGAGAAGTTCCGGCTAGATATAGTCGGACTCACTTCGACGCACAGTAAGGGCTCTGGAACCAGTTCTCTCGAGAGGGGCTGGACTCTCTTCCACTCTGGCGTGAGAGGCGACGGGCTGGGGTGGAAATTCTTGTTTCCCCCCGGCTCAGAGCCTGTACGTTGGAGTTCAACCCGGTGGACGAGAGGGTAGCTTCCCTCCGCCTTCGGGTGGGGGAACGGGTCCTGACTGTGGTTTGCGCTTACGCGCCAAACCGCAGCTCAGAGTACCCACCCTTTTTGGATTCACTTGAGGGAGTACTTGAGAGTGCTCCCCCGGGTGATTCCCTCGTTCTACTGGGGGACCTCAATGCTCATGTTGGCAGCGACAGTGAAACCTGGAGAGGCGTGATTGGGAAGAATGGCTGCCCGGATCTGAACCCGAGCGGTGTTTTGTTATTGGACTTTTGTGCCCGTCACAGATTGTCCATAACGAACACCATGTTCAAACATAAGGGTGTCCATATGTGCACTTGGCACCAGGACACCCTAGGCCGCAGTTCCATGATCGACTTTGTAGTTGTGTCATCGGATTTGCGGCCTCATGTTTTGGACACTCGGGTGAAGAGAGGGGCGGAGCTTTCTACCGATCACCACCTGGTGGTGAGTTGGCTGCGATGGTGGGGGAGGATGCCGGACAGACCTGGCAGGCCCAAACGCATTGTGAGGGTTTGCTGGGAACGTCTAGCAGAGTCTCCTGTCAGAGAGAGTTTCAATTCCCACCTCCGGAAGAACTTTGAACATGTCACGAGGGAGGTGCTGGACATTGAGTCCGAATGGACCATGTTCCGCGCCTCTATTGTCGAGGCGGCTGATTGGAGCTGTGGCCGCAAGGTAGTTGGTGCTTGTCGTGGCGGTAATCCTAGAACCCGTTGGTGGACACCGGCGGTGAGGGATGCCGTCAAGCTGAAGAAGGAGTCCTATCGGGTTCTTTTGGCTCATAGGACTCCTGAGGCAGTAGACAGGTACCGACAGGCCAAGCGGTGTGCGGCTTCAGCGGTCGCAGAGGCAAAAACTCGGACATGGGAGGAGTTCGGTGAGGCCATGGAAAACGACTTCCGGACGGCTTCGAAGCAATTCTGGACCACCATCCGCCGCCTCAGGAAGGGGAAGCAGTGCACTATCAACACCGTGTATGGCGAGGATGGTGTTCTGCTGACCTCGACTGCGGATGTTGTGGATCGGTGGAGGGAATACTTCGAAGACCTCCTCAATCCCACCAACACGTCTTCCTATGAGGAAGCAGTGCCTGGGGAATCTGTGGTGGACTCTCCTATTTCTGGGGCTGAGGTTGCTGAGGTAGTTAAAAAGCTCCTCGATGGCAAGGCCCCGGGCGTAGATGAGATCCGCCCGGAGTTCCTTAAGGCTCTGGATGCTGTGGGGCTGTCTTGGTTGACAAGACTCTGCAGCATCGCGTGGACATCGGGGGTGGTACCACTGGATTGGCAGACCGGGGTGGTGGTTCCTCTCTTTAAGAAGGGGAACCGGAGGGTGTGTTCTAACTATCGTGGGATCACACTCCTCAGCCTTCCCGGTAAGGTCTATTCAGGTGTACTGGAGAGGAGGCTACGCCGGATAGTCGAACCTCGGATTCAGGAGGAACAGTGTGGTTTTCGTCCTGGTCGTGGAACTGTGGACCAGCTCTATACTCTCGGCAGGGTCCTTGAGGGTGCATGGGAGTTTGCATGTGTTTTGTGGACTTGGAGAAGGCATTCGACCGTGTCCCTCGGGAAGTCCTGTGGGGAGTGCTCAGGGAGTATGGGGTATCGGACTGTCTGATTGTGGCAGTCCGCTCCCTGTATGCTCAGTGCCAGAGCTTGGTCCGCATTGCCGGTAGTAAGTCGGACACGTTTCCAGTGAGGGTTGGACTCCGCCAAGGCTGCCCTTTGTCACCGATTCTGTTCATAACTTTTATGGACAGAATTTCTAGGCGCAGTCAAGGCGTTGAGGGGATCTGGTTTGGTGGCTGCAGGATTAGGTCTCTGCTTTTTGCAGATGATGTGGTCCTGATGGCTTCATCTGGCCAGGATCTTCAGCTCTCGCTGGATCGGTTCGCAGCCGAGTGTGAAGCGACTGGGATGAGAATCAGCACCTCCAAGTCCGAGTCCATGGTTCTCGCCCGGAAAAGGGTGGAGTGCCATCTCCGGGTTGGGGAGGAGATCTTGCCCCACGTGGAGGAGTTCAAGTACCTCGGAGTCTTGTTCACGAGTGAGGGAAGAGTGGATCGTGAGATCGACAGGCGGATCGGTGCGGCATCTTCAGTAATGCGGACGCTGTATCGATCCGTTGTGGTGAAGAAGGAGCTGAGCCGGAAGGCAAAGCTCTCAATTTACCGGTCGATCTACGTTCCCATCCTCACCTACGGTCATGAGCTTTGGGTTATGACCGAAAGGACAAGATCACGGGTACAAGCGGCTGAAATGAGTTTCCTCCGCCGGGTAGCGGGGCTCTCCCTTAGAGATAGGGTGAGAAGCTCTGCCATCCGGGATGAGCTCAAAGTAAAGCCGCTGCTCCTCCACATCGAGAGGAGCCAGATGAGGTGGTTCGGGCATCTGGTCAGGATGCCACCCTAACGCCTCCCTAGGGAGGTGTTTAGGGCACGTCCGACCGGTAGGAGGCCGCGGGGAAGACCCAGGACACGTTGGGAAGACTATGTCTCCCGGCTGGCCTGGGAACGCCTCGGGGTCCCACAGGAAGAGCTGGACGAAGTGGCTGGGGAGAGGGAAGTCTGGGCTTCCCTGCTTAGGCTGCTGCCCCCGCGACCCGACCTCGGATAAGTGGAAGAAGATGGATGGATGGATGGATGGATAAAATGTGTCCCCAACTTAATTTTTTTTTTTTTTTTTTAAAACAACGCGTATTTTATGGCAGAAAATGTGTCCCAATTACGTTTATTTTCCTCAAGCTATGTACTAACATCATGTGGATTATATGTACAGACTTGACATTGTACACAACTTGTGAATTTGGACTCATTTTATCAATTACAAAAAAAGTTAGTAGTAATATATTTCTGTGCTGCCATAAAATGTGTCCCCAGTCCCCCCTCTATATTACTTAATTGATGTACTAACACCATGTGTTTTATTCTGTAGATACTTAGCATCATCAACAACAACATTTGTGAATTTGGACTCGTGTTATTAATTTTTTTTGAAGTTAGGTGATACATAATATTTTAGCATATTTCTGTGCTGCCATAAAATGTGTCCCCCAACTTAATTTTGTATTTTTTTTAACACGTATTTTATGCCAGAAAATGTGTCCCACTTATGTTTATTTTCCTCAAGCTATGTACTAACATCATGTGGATTATATGTACAGATTTAACATTGTACAAAACTTGTGATTTTGGACTCATTTTATTAATGCCAAAAAAAGTTAGTAGGGGAGACATAATATTTCAGCATATTTCTGTGCTGCTGTAAAATGTGTCCCCAATTTAATTTTTTTTTTTTTTTTAAACACGTATTTTATGCCAGAACATGTGTCCCACTTACATTTATTTTTCTCAAGCTATGTACTAACATCATGTGGATTATATGTACAGACTTTATATTGTACACAACTAGTGAATTTGGAAGTTAGTAGGGGAGACATAATATTTCAGCATATTTCTGTGCTGCCATAAAATGTGTCCCCCTGGCCCCTCTATTTTCCTCAATTGATGTACTAACACCATGTGTTTTATTCTGTAGATACTTAGCCTCATCAACAACAAAACTTGTCAATTTGGACTCGTGTTATTGATGACAAAAAAAGTTAGTAGGGGAATACAGAATATTTAACAAGTCTGAACAAGGCACAGAGCTCCGCCCCCATGCGCGCTCCCGCGGGAGGTGATACGAAATATTTCAGGGAAACAGAATTCGACACCTGTCCAGGCTGTGGTGAATGAATTTCGGCGAACTTATACATTTTATAGTTTTATAGCTCGAGCCTAAAAACCCTGTTTATGATTCATTTGTTAGAAAATCTTCACCCAGTTTTGTGTTTTTAGGGTAACATTTTGCATGTAAACGACAGAAAAATATTGGTCAAATATCTGTATTGTTGTGGACCGAATCACGTGACTCTATCAGCCAATCAGACTTGTGTTGCTAGGCCTCATTTGCTAACTGGAATACATTCTTCACAAAACTTCATGTTAGCGAGCCAAAAATAATTGCTGCTTGTATTGTTTTGGGTTTTTTTTAAATATTTGTAGTCATCAATAGTCAATTGAAATGTGTTGTTTTATTAATTATTATTGTACTCCTCTCAACGTACCTCATCTTTTTGGCTTGGGTGTTGTTGATCCGACAATGTTGTGTGTGCTTCCATTGTGTGCACATTGTTGCTGCAAAACAACACCATGACACAAACAAGCTGGTTATTACTCTGGCGCGGCATTTGAATGAAAAGCATTCCTATACACATATTATACTCGCACTAAACAGATTTCAACGTCTACATTGAAAAACGACGGCCGCCTTGTCGCCGGTGAAAAGATCAAAGGCGCTAGAACCAATCTTCATCTTCACCATCACCATCGTCATTTAGTCGGGAGTAAAGTCGTCATCATACCTGAACACTGGTGTACTTTAAAGTATTCCATTTGTACAACACATCTCCCGTAGTAACGTCTCAGCAGCGCTAATGTACACACACCGAGGACTGGGCGGGGCGACTCAAGTATCGATCATGTTGATACCAAAGGTAGTATCAGGTTGATACCAGCGTATTGAGATTGGCATTTTTTTCCATTTTTGTTTTGTGTTGTTCATATATATTGTATTTTTTATATAAATGATAAACACGTGTAAATATATACATGGTTTGGACACACCTTTTCATTCAATGTGTTTTCTTTATTTTCATGATTGTCATTGAAGGCATCAAAACTATGAATGAACACATGTGGAGTTATGTACTTAACAAAAAAAGGTGAAATAACTGAAAAAATGTTTTATATTCTAGTTTCTTCAAACTAGCCGCCATTTGCTATGATTACTCTTTTTACACACTCTTGGCATTCTCTCGATGAGCTTCAAGAGGTAGTCACCTGAAATGGTTTTCACAAAACTATCACACAGGTGTCATAGTTTTGATGCCTTCATTGACAATCTACAATGTAAATAGTCATGAAAATAAAGAAAACGCATTGAAATGAGAAGGTGTGTCCAAACTTTTGGCCTGAATTGTATATACCGTATTTTTCGGAGTATAAATCGCACCGGAGTAAAAGTCGCACCTGACGAAAATGCCTAATAAAGAAGGAAAAAAACATATATAAGTCGCACTGGAGTATAAGTCGCATTTTTTGGGGAAATGTATTTGATAAAACCCAACACCAAGAATAGACATTTGAAAGGCAATTTAAAATAAATAAAGAATAGTGAACAACAGGCTGAATAAGTGTACGTTATATGAGGCATAAATAACCAACTGAGAACGTGCCTGGTATGTTAACGTAACATATTATGGGATGAGTCATTCAAATAACTATAACATATAGAACATGCTATACGTTTACCAAACAATCTGTCACTCCTAATCGCTAAATCCCATGAAATCTTATACGTCAAGTCTCTTACGTGAATGAGATAAATAATATTATTTGATATTTTACGGTAATGTGTTAATAATTTCACACATAAGTCACTCCTGAGTATAAGTCGCACCCCCAGCCAAACTATGAAAAAAACTGCGACTTATAGTCCGAAAAATACGGTACATACATGCATACATACATACACACACATATATATATATACATACATACATACATATATATATATATATATATATATATATATATATATATATATATATATATATATATATACATATATATATATATACATACATATATATATATATATATAATACATATATATATATATATAATACATATATATACATGTATATATATGTATATACATATATATACATATATATATATATATATATACATACATATGTACACATATATATACATATACATATTCTGTATATATATATATATACATACATATGTATATATATATAATACATATATATATATAATACATATATATATACATGTATATATATATGTATATACATATATATACATATATATATATATATACATACATATGTACACATATATATACATATACATATTCTGTATATATATTTATATACATACATATGTACACATATATATACATATACATATTCTGTATATATATATATATATATATATATATATATATATATATATATATATATATATATATATATATCCATCCATCCATCCATCCATTTCTACCGCTTATTCCCTTTGGGGTCGCGGGGGGCGCTGGAGCCTATCTCAGCTACAATCGGGCGGAAGGCGGGGTACACCCTGGACAAGTCGCCACCTCATCGCAGGGCCAACACAGATAGACAGACAACATTCACACTCACATCCACACACTAGGGCCAATTCAGTGTTGCCAATCAACTTATCCCCAGGTGCATGTCTTTGGAAGTGGGAGGAAGCCGGAGTACCCGGAGGGAACCCACGCAGTCACGGGGAGGACATGCAAACTCCACACAGAAAGATCCCGAGCCCGGGATTGAACCCAAGACTACTCAGGACCTTCGTATTGTGAGGCAGATGCACTAACCCCTCTGCCACCGTGAAGCCTATATATATGTATATATATATATATATATATATATATATATACATATATACATATATATATATATATATATATATATATACATACATACAATAAACAGTGCATCTGGAAAGTATTCACAGCACTTTACTTTTTAACACATTTTATGTTACAGCCTTATTCCAAAATGAAAAAAAAAAATAACAACAAATGTTTTTGTCCTCAAAATTCTACACACAATACCCCGTAATGGTAATGTGAAAAATAAATTTTTGGGAAATTTCTGAAAATGTATTAAAAATAAAAATAAAAAACAGATATTTTTACAGCCTTTGCTCAATACTTTGTTGATGCACCTTTGGCAGCAACTACAGCCTCAAGTCTTTTTGAATACGATGCCACAAACTTGGCACACCTATCTTTGGGCAGTTTCGCTCATTTCTCATTGCAGCACCTCTCAAGCTCCATCAGGGTGGATAAGAAGCGTCAGTGCGCATACAGTAAAATTCTGACGCTTCAGCTTCAAGTTTTTTACTTTAACATCCACAATTGTTCTTTTTGCAGTGTATGTACTTCATGCTCATGGACTTGTCCATAAAGACTTTTTGCTACACTCCTTCATGTGTCTGCATCTTAGGATCCAACCATCACTGGACTTGACCTGACCGTGACACTACAACCAGTGTTACTCAAGACTTGTGGTCTGGCTATAAGCTTTATAGAAGGGACAGCGGACGTTAGTGGATGTATTTATTCACAGTAGCAAGTTAGATATCGCATATTCCAGATCAATGCAGAGTGATAGCCGAGGTCAGAAGAAAGCACATTCCAGTGTCTATCCAGTCCATGACAGTACAGCACTTACAAATACTTTCCTACAGTAGCTGGGTTATTCAAGTAAAACTACCATAAACAACGTGATTGATTAGCTCCGCAGAATAACAAGGTTCAAGGTAGTGTAGATCTGTTACGGATTTTAAGACGCTTATGACCTAATGTAAGCCATATTTAGATGCAATTCATGTTTTCAAAAGGCCTCTTCTAACTAATGACATTGCAAAACAATATTAGGGCAAGCCTGAGATACAACAAGGCATGTTGTGGACAGATAGGACATGTTTAGAACAGACTGGACAGAATCAGTACTCGATGATCACAGCCTTGGTCTTCAGGTATTCGTTGAGCGCCTCTTGACCTGGTGGAGTAGCACTGACAGTTAGTACAGCATTGATTTACTAAACCCAAAATCAGTGAAGTTGGCACATTGTGTAATTGGTAAATAAAAACAGAATACAATGATTTGCAAATCCCTTTCAACCTATATTCAATTGAATAGACTGCAAAGACAAGATATTTAATGTTCCAACTGAGAAACTGAATTTTTTTTTTTGCAAATAATCATCAACTTAGAAATATAATGGCAGCAACACATTACAAATACGTTGTCACAGGGGCATTTTTACCACTGTGTTACATGGTCTTTCCTTTTAACAACACTCAGTAAACGTTTGGGAACTGAGGAGACCAATTTTTGAAGCTGTTCAGGTGGAATTCTTTCCCATTCTTGCTTGATGTACATCTTAAGTTGTTCAACAGTCCGGGGTCTCCGTTGTGGTATTTTAGGCTTCATAATGCGCCACACATTTTCAATGGGAGACAGGTCTGGACTACAGGCAGGCGAGTCTAGTACCTGCACTCTTTTACTATAAAGCCATGCTGTTGTAACACGTGGCTTGGCATTGTCTTGCTGAAATAAGCAGGGGCGTCCATGATAACGTTGCTTGTATGGCAACATATGTTGCTTCAAAACCTGTATGTACCTTTCAGCATTAATGGCACCTTCACAGATGTGTAAGTTACCCATGCCCTGGGAACGAATACACCCTCATACCATTACAGATGCTGGCTTTTGAACTTTGTGCCTATAACAATCCGGATGGTTCTTTTCCTCTTTGGTCTAGACGACACGACATCCACAGTTTCCAAAAACAATTTGAAATGTGGACTCGTCAGACCACAGAACACTTTTCCACTTTGCATCAGTCCATCTTAGATGAGCTCGGGCCCAGCGAAGCCGGTGGCGTTTCTGGGTGTTGTTGATAAATGGCTTTCACTTTGCATAGTAGAGTTTTATCTTGCACTTACAGATGTAGCAACGAACTGTAGTTACTGACAGTGGTTTTCTGAAGTGTTCCTGAGCCCATGTGGTGATATCCGTTACACACTGATGTCATTTTTTGATGTAGTACCGCCTGAGGGATCGAAGATCATGGGCATTGCCATGTACGTGCAGTGATTGATTTCTCCAGATTCTCTAAACGTTTTGATGATATTATGGACCGTAGATGGTGAAATCCCTAAATTCCTTGCAATAGCTCGTTGAGAAATGTTGTTCTTAAACTGTTCGACAATTTGCTCACGCATTTGTTCACAAAGTGGTGACCCTCGCCCCATCCTTGTTTGTGAATGACTGAGCATTTCATGGAAGCTTATTTTATACCCAATCATGGCACCCACCTGTTCCCAATTAGCCTGTTCACCTGTGGGATGTTCCAAATAAATGTTTGATGAGCATTCCTCAACTTTCTCATTCTTTTTTGCCACTTGTGCCAGCTTTTTTGAAACATGCTGCAGGCATCAAATTCCAAATGAGCTAATATTTGCAAAAAATAAAGTTTACCAGTTGGAACATTAAATATATTGTCTTTGCAGTCTATTCAATTGAATATAGGTTGAAAATGATTTGCAAATCATTGCATTCTGTTTTTATTTACCAATTACACGACGTGCCAACTTCACTGGTTTTGGGTTTTGTATGTTTATATTTCCAAATTAGGTTTTTTAAACAATGTCAGGAAGGATTTATTGCATACAATTAACAGGCCTATGTGTGGTGTTAAGTACAAGAAACCTTTTGCACCTTGAACTAAGGTCTTGAGGTTTTGTGCGATATGGCGATCTTAGCTTACCCAGGTCTTTTCCAAAACCCGACTGTTTGAAGCCCCCGAAGGGTGAAGCCACATCGGTCTTGTTGTAGGTGTTGACAAAGACTGTGCCAGCATTGAGTTTTTCACTGACATACAATGCTTTGCTGATGTCCCGTGTAAAAACCCCTGAGGCGAGGCCGTACTCTGTGGCGTTGGCTCTACGCAGGACATCATCCACGTCACTAAATCGGGTAAACCAGGCAGGAAGTATGATGAAAAACCCAGTAATGTCTCGGCGTGAAGTCCTCTGTGGTCACAGTTTACCCGCTCTTGAACTTGGAAAGGATCATGATGGGGCCAAATGACTCCTCTCGGGCGATGTACATGTGGTCTTGAACGTCTGTGAACACAGTGGGCTCAAAGAAGAAGCCTGTCCGGAAAGAAAACAAAATTGGTATCCATCAACGTCTGCTCTTTAGCTGCAGACAAGCATTGCTAAAACTACAAAGGCAGACATTATTGCCTTACCTGGTCTCTGCACTTGTTTGCCACCACACACCAGGGTGGCACCCTCTTTGACGCCAGTCTGACAATATTCCACCAATTTGTCCAAGTGGGCTTTGTGGTTCTGAGGGCCGTGGTCTGTGGAGCGGTCCAGTGGATCTCCAATCTTCATCTTCTTCATTTCTTCGACCTGACAGAGACGCAGTGATGAGCACCTCATACAACAAGACAAACACAATTGTCCCGAAAGAATGATAAAACATAATACCTGTTTAAAAAAGCACTCAAATCTCCCAATTGTGAATAATCCTTAAAATAATGTCACGCATCCCAATGCGCATCCATCTGGGCGCTGCGCTGAGCGCACCTCCAAGCGCGCACCTGCGCGCGCCACTCATACTTGCCAACCCTCCCGAATTTTCCGGGAGACTCCCGAATTTCAGTGCCTCTCCCGAAAATCTCCCGGGACAACCATTCTCCCGATTTCCAGCCGGACAACAAGGTACGCCCCCTCCAGGTCCATGCGGACCTGAGTGAGGACAGCCTGTCGTCACGTCCGCTTTTCGTCCATATAAACAGCGTGCCGGCCCAGTCACGTCATAACATCTACAGCTTTTGGAGAGTGCACAACTGCACACACAACAAGAAGGAGACGAAGCAGAAGAACGAAGAAGAGACAGTCATGGCGACGACGAGTAAGAAGAAGTACACTTGCAAGTCATCGGAGAGGGAGTTGAACATGGTTAGAAAGATAGTGACAGAGAATAGAACGAGAATGGACAATTCAACCCTAAACTCACTCCTTTCCTGCAAATTAAATTTCACAGATGCTGCCCATACCTATGCTCCTTCAAAGGCTGTGCTACTGGCTGCAAAGCATTGCACTTTCAAATACAACAATGAGTAGAGGAGTGTTATGTTGTGTGTGTATATGTGTAAATAAATGAACACTGAAATTCAAGTATTTATTTTATTTATGTATATATATATATATATATATATATATATATATATATATATATATATATATATATATATATATATATATATATATATATATATATATAAAATAAATACTTGAATATATATTTATTTTATATATATATATAGCTAGAATTCACTGAGAGTCAAGTATTTATATATATATATATATATATATATATATATATATATATATATATATATATATATATACATATACATATACATATACATATATATACCGGTATATATATATGTATATATATATGTATATAGCTAGAATTCACTGAAAGTCAAGTATTTCTGTATATATATATATATATATATATATATATATATATATATATATATATATATATATATATATATATATATATATATATATATATATAAGAAATACTTGAATTTCAGTGAATTCTAGCTATAAATATACTCCTCCCCCTTAACCCCCCCCCCCCCCCCCACACCCAAATTCGGAGGTCTCAAGGTTGGCAAGTACGCCGCCACTCCGGCTGCAGCATGTGGCTGCAATCAATCTGCAATCATTCAGCACTTAACACACCTGTCTCTGATGAGCTCCCTGGGCTTCTTAAGCCAGATCAAACCTGCTTTCCGGGCCAGAACGTAGCGACCTGTTCTTGTACAGTAAGCCGACATCAATAAAGCAAAACTGCCCATTTCAGATTGGCCTTTCATCGTGGGCAACCTAAGGCACACCTGTGCAATAATCATGCTGTTTAATCAGCATCTTGATATGCCACTCCTGTGAGGTGGGGTGGATTATCTTGGCAAAGACCAACATAGATTTAGACAGATCTGTGAACAATATTTGAGGGAAATATGTTTTTTGTGCATACAGTAAAAGTTTTAGATCTTTGAGTTCAACTCATGAAAAATGAGGGCAAAAACAAAAGTGTTGTGTTTATATTTTTGTTCAGTATAAATATGGTTTTATTTACATTCAACCCTTGCACATTCTGCCTCCACTCTGTTCAAGAGCTCTTGTACCTGTTCTACTCAGTCAGACAACAGTCAGATGTCATCTGTATTGCCAAGGTCTGCTCGGACTATGGCAGGCTTTCTTCTTGACTTACGAGTCGAGATCCTTCTCTGGCCCAGTAATGGCTTTTCTGAGTGCGGAGTCCAGAGTTATGAAGAAGGGAACTAACTAACACACAAATGGACACCGGCAAATAAGAGATCATACAATTTTTAAATAAAATAGAGTTTGGGCTGAACAAGTATTTGATGCAATGCAAAAGGTGATTTAGTATTTGGTGTAGATAGTCACCAGGGTTGAAAACATCTCAGGAGAACCTTTTGTCTGCCCCTTTTCACAGATTACCTCCAAATACAGAATGTTTAGAGGCTGTTGCTTGTCAACTTTAAGTTTTAGCTCCATCCAATGATTTTCTGTGGGATTATGGTCTGGAGACTGTCTTAACCACTTCAAGGTCTTAATATCCTTCTCCTTAGTTTCTATTGTTTTGAGTCATTATCATGCTGGAAAAACACCCTCAACTAGCTCCGTGGCCTTGTGGTTAGAGTGTCCGCCCTGAGACTGGGAGGTGGCGAGTTCAAACCCCGAGTCATACCAAAGACTTAAAAAAATGGGACCCATTGCCTCCCTGCTTGGCACTCAGCATCATGGGTTGGAATTGGGGGTTAAATCACCAAATGATTCCCGAGCGCACTGCTCCCCTCACCTCCCAGGGGGTGAACATGGGCATGGGTCAAATGCAGAAGACACAACCCATAGTCAGTGTCCCTGCTCTCATCCAAGATCATTTCTATTAAGCCGCAGTACAAGTCTGATTGTATTCATTGCAGCACTCTTACAAAATCTTGTGTGGGACAATTTCCCTTGTGGAACATTAAAGTTTGTCTAAGTCTAAAAGACAATAAAAGACACGTACCACTCTTTTGACAAACTGGTCGTGAATACTGTCTTCCACAAAGAGTCTGCCAGCTGCTATACAGTTCTCTCCTTTGTTGAAGAACACTGAACTCATGCCCTGGAATACACAAAGTACACTGATATCATTGCATCTATCTTAATGTGCTACAACATACCTAAAGTTGAGAGTGTGCTCCTGTGAATGACGTACCATGCGCACTGCTTTGTCGATGTCACAGTCACTGAAGATGATGAGCGGGGACTTTCCTCCGAGCTCCAGGGACACTTTTTTCACATTACTGACTGCACAGCTTGGAAAGGACAACAAGAGGCAAGATCTCATGAAAAGTTGTCAAATGATCACTTTGCCTGTTTGTCCTGGAGGCTCACCTTTTCATGATGTGTTTACCAATTTCAGTTGAACCTGTGAACCCCAGTTTTCGGACATCAGGATGGTCAGACAGACGCTGACCCACCAGAGCACCTGCAAAATTTTTGTTTTTGTCACATGACTTTACAAAGATAATAATGTTCAGAGAGGTATTCATATATTCATCCAGATTTTTCTGCTTGTCGAAGTCCGGGTCAGTCTCAGTATGGAAGCCCACTAGAGGACACCGAGGCGTTCCCAGGCCAGCTGCGAGAAATACTCCTTCCAGTGCGAAGTTGGTCTAACCCTGAGCCTCCTCCTTCAGAACTACAAAACCCAAAACCAGTGAAGTTGGCACGTTGTGTAAATGGTAAAATAACAACAGAATCCAATTTTTGAAAATCCTTTTCAACTCATATTCAATTGAATAGACTGCAAAGACAAGATATTTAATGTTCAAACTGAGAAACTATATATTTTTTGCAAATAATCATTAACTTAGAATTTAATGGCAGCAACACATTGCAAAAACATTGGCACAGGGGCATTTTTACCACTGTGTTACATGGCCTTTCCTTTTAACAACACTCAGTAAACGTTTGGGAACTGGGGAGACCAATTTATGCGTTCACGCCTGTCCTGGTTGTCTGTTGAACAAAAGATGCATTGTAGTCTCCTTATGTTTTTTAGAACTATCATTTTAGATCAATCACCAGATTACTTTTACAAACAGTTTTTAAAATCAACTAACACACATATTCATGACACTAGGAATGCCAGCAATGGCTATTTGGCCCTTGCTGCTCCCAGGACCAATCTCCTCAAACATACAGTCATGTATCACATCATTCTGGAATGGGTTGCCATCTCACATTAATCTCTCACAAAGTAAATTGTCATTCAAGACAGCTTTGAAGATACACCTGTTGCAGCTGCCCACATGACATGCATTTTTAATACTGGTTTTAACTAGCTTTTTATCTTATGTTGTATTTTTACATTGTATAATGTCTGGTAATGCATGTATTCTTTGTATTTTAATTTTGTATGCTCCTATATGGACCCCAGGAAGACTAACAGTCGCCTTGGCATTCAATAAACAATAAACAATAAACCAATTTTTGAAGCTTTTCAGGTAGAATTATTTCCCATTCTTGCTTGATGTACAGCTTAAGTTGTTCAACAGTCCGGGGTCTCCGTTGTGGTATTTTAGGCTTCATAATGTGCCACACATTTGCAATGGGGTCTGGACTACAGGCAGGTTAGTCTAGTACCCACACTCTTTTACTACGAAGCCACGCTGTTGTAACACGTGCAGAATGTGGAATGTGGCTCAGTCCATCTTAGATGAACTCGGGCCCAGTGAAGCCGGGGGTGTTTCTGGGTGTTGTTGATAAATGGCTTTCGCTTTGCATAGTAGACTTTTAACTTGCACTTGCAGTTGTAGCGACAAACTGTAGTTACTGACAGTGGTTTTCTGAAGTGTTCCTGAGCCCATGTGGTGATATCCTTTACACACTGATGTTGGGTTTTGATGCAGTACCGCCTGAGGGATCGAAGGTCACGGGCATTAACGCTTACGTGCAGGGATTTCTCTGAACCTGTTGATGATATTACGGACCGTAGATGGGGAAATCTCTAAATTCCTTGCAATAGCTGGTTGAGAAATGTTGTTCTTAAACTGTTCGACAATTTGCTCACGCATTTGTTCACAAAATGGTGACCCTCGCCCCATCCTTGTTTGTGAATGACTGAGCATTTAGCCTGTTCAAATGTGGGATGTTCCAAATAAGTGTTTGATGAGCATTCCTCAACTTTCTCAGTCTTTTTTGCCACTTGTGCCAGCTTTTTTTAAACATGTTGCAGGCATCAAATTCCAAATGAGCTAATATTTGCAAAAAATAAAGTTTACCATTTGGAACGTTAAGTATCTTGTCTTTGCAGTCTATATTCAATTGAATATAGGTTGAAAAAAAATGTGCCAACTTAATTGGTTTTGGGTTTTGTATATGCCCAAGCATTGTTAAGGTGAGGCTATTTAACCTACGAAGGAAACTGTATTGCTTGTATCGGCCATCTTGCTCTTTAAGCCACTAACCAAAGCTTGTGACCATACTGTATGTGAAGACAGGAATGAAAATGGACCAGTAAATCAAGAGCTTTGCTTTTCGGTTCAGATCTCTCTTCACCACAAGTATCCAATACAGCAACCACATTAATCCAGACGCTGCTCAGATTCCCATGTCGATCTTGCGCTCCTCCACTTGGGACCAGACCTCATTCCCAATCCGAAGGGTGAACAAAAACCTCTTCCAGTTGCGAACCATGGCCCCAGATTTGGGGTCGCCTGGCCTCATCCCAGAAGCTTCACATTCAGCTGCGAACCGCCCCAGAAAACACCGAAGTTCACAGATAGATGACACCATCAAGACCACGCAATCTGCAAATAGCAGACACCCTCAACAACTGTCCATGAAAATTATGAACAAAACTTGTGACAAACAACAGAATCACATGTCAAATATATTTATTTTTAGTAGGACTGTCAACCATAACGCAGTAACGCATGTGATTAATAAAAATAAATGATCGTGTTATCAAATATGAATAATGATTACCGTATTTTTCGGACTATAAGTCGCTCCGGAGTATAAGTCGCACCGGCCGAAAATGCATAATAAAGAAGGAAAAAAACATATATAAGTTGCACTGGAGTATAAGTCGCATTTTTGGGGGAAATTTATTTGATAAAACCCAACACCAAGAATAAACATTTGAAAGGTAATTTAAAATAAATAAAGAATAGTGAACAACAGGCTGAATAAGTGTACGTTATATGAGGCATAAATAACCAACTGAGAACGTGCCTGGTATGTTAACGTAACATATTATGGTAAGAGTCATTCAAATAACTATAACATATAGAACATGCTATACGTTTACCAAACAATCTGTCACTCCTAATCGCTAAATCCCATGAAATCTTATACGTCTAGTCTCTTACGTGAATGAGCCAAATAATATTATTTGATATTTTACGCTAATGTGTTAATAATTTCACACATAAGTCGGTCCTGAGCAATGTTCCCTCTAATTGTTCATGTGTGTGAGCAAACACAAAAACTCCCTGAGCATTCAGTGGAGCACATGTGAGCAACATCACACGTGGCAATACCAGCAGCACACCTGTCTCAAACCAATCTTTTATAATAACACTCAAATGAGGAGTCATTTTCATGAGATTATTTTGTAATATTAGTGATTTGGCCCACTTGTAATGAAAATAAAAGAAATCTTGTTTTTCATAAGCTATGGATTAGTATTGTACAATATGTCTGGGTGGGGGTCCTGCTTTGGAAATCATTTGTACCCTTTTCAGAGATCACATTTAGTTGCCCTAAAACAGTGGTTCTCAACCTTTTTTCAGTGAGTACCCCCTGTGAAATTTTTTTTAATTCAAGTACCCCCGAATCAGAGCAAAGCATTTTTGGTTGAAAAAAAGAGATAAAGAAGTAAAATACAGCTCTATGTCATCAGTTTCTGATTTATTAAATTGTATAACAGTGCAAAATATTGCTCATTTGTTGTAGTCTTTCTTGAACTATTTGGAAAAAAATATATAAAAATAACTACAAAATTGTTCAAAAATAAACAAGTGATTCAATTATAAATAAAGATTTCTACACATAGAAGTAATCATCAACTTAAAGTGCCCTCTTTGGGGATTGTAATAGAGATCCATCTGGATTCATGAACTTAATTCTAAACATTTCTTCACAAAAAAAGAAAACTTTAACATCAATATTTATGGAACATGTCCACAAAAAATCTAGCTGTCAACACTGAATATTGCATTGTTGCATTTCTTTTCACAGTTCTTTTTGACAGACATTTAAAAAAAATCTCATGTACCCCTTGGCATACCTTCAAGTACCCCCAGGGGTACGTGTACCCCCATTTTAGAACCACTGCCCTAAAACATCCTCATGTTGCACAATGAAACGTAAGCATAGGATGAAGTGTGCATTCCTGTAACTTTCTCTAGTAACAACATTCCATGATTAATATAAATAAATTAACATTAATAACAAATGACAGTAGAATAAGCACACGTATGACTGAGGAGTCATAGTGTAACTTTGTGTGGTGTTTGAGTTGTCCGACTTTTTGTGTGGCCATAAACGCACCAGTGGTTTAGTGGTATGCGTGTTGGTGACAGATGACAAGTTGGTTTTGGCCTGGTTTGTACGGCAGAAAATGACTAGCTTTTCCAGATAGAAGTTTTTTACTCATGTTTTTGGTGGGGTTATGGCCGAATATAAACAGTTTTGCTCAATAAAGTGATCGATATAATTCCTGTCCTCGAAGCATCTCGATAGATGTTACAATAATTGAACGGTGTTCAATTGAACGGTGTTGACGAACACCGTTAGGGCCGCTTGTTGTCACTGTCACTCAGAGTTGCATTGCAAAATTACACAGAATAAATGATGTGTTTATTTTGTTTAGAATTCAGATGGGATTTGATTTGGTGCGCGGCATATATTTGCTGTGCGCAGAGGACGCTTGAGCAGTGCGCAATTGCGCAGGCGCGCACCTTAGAGTGAACGTTGCTCCTGAGTATAAGTCGCACCCCCGGCCAAACTATGAAAAAAACTGCGACTTATAGTCCGAAAAATACGGTAATCAGTTCCGGGTTAAGACTTAACCCGGGAGATACGCGCATTTGTTACACAGTCTGTGATCACGATGAGACGCGGCCCATTTTGCTTCAAAACAAAACTTAGGATAAAACAAAAGTAACTTTTTGGCATTGCAGCGACAAACATTTTTTATAATCGGCGCACATTTAAAATACCATTTCAAAGCAAAATACGTACTCGAGGATGGCACCGACAGTGTTAATCCTCTTGGTGACTTATTTTGTAAACAGCTACTAGCGACAAAATCTAGTGACTTTTCCCGGGCATATTGGAGACTTTTTTTTGTGTCTTGGAGACTCTGAGCTGAAAGCAAGCAGTGACGGCTGCTGCCGGTCAGCTGGTGCTGCTGTGCCGATAGCTATATGCTAGGAAACTAGATAATTTTGGCCCCTTCTATGTACATAAAGTGATGAAAAGTCCATTATAACTTATGGGACGGCGTGGCGCAGTGGGAGAGTGGCCGTACGCAACCCGAGGGTCCCTGGTTCAATCCCCACCTATTACCAACCTCGTCATGTCCGTTGTGTCCTGAGCAAGACAGTTCACCCTTGCTCCTGTTGGGTGCTGGTTAGCGCCTTGCATGGCAGCTCCCTCCATCAGTGTGTGAATGTGTGTGTGAATGGGTAAATGTGGAAGTAGTGTCAAAGCGCTTTGAGTACCTTGAAGGTAGAAAAGCGCTATACAAGTACAACCCATTTATCATTTATTATTTATTTAACTGTTCTTGGCTTCTACACCAACCCAAATGTGAGTGGGTGCAAGGTGCCGACTAGTGTTGAGAAAAGGGAAACGGCAAGATATGGACTTTCACAATATTATGTCAGACCCACTCAACATCCATTGCTTTCGGTCTCCCCTAGAGAGGGGGGGTTACCCACATATGCGGTCCTCTCCAAGGTTTCTCATAGTCATTTACACCGACGTCCCACTGGGGTGAGTTTTCCTTGGCCTTATGTGGGCTCCGTACCGAGGATGTCGTTGTGGCTTGTGCAGCCCTTAGAGACACTTGTGATTTAGGGCTATATAAATAAACATTGATTGATTGATTGATATAGTTACAGACAGACAACTCTTTTTACAACTTTGAATAACTGCACGGACAGACAAGTCTTACACGGCAGGAGTCTAGCAAAAGTCTCTTGGAAAAAGACAGCCAATCAGGGTTCCTGTTTCACACAAATCTGAATACGGACTGAGACATTTTTTTACGGACATCCAACTCTTAGACATGGATTGCTTTAAAAATACACACCTCTGAATACGGACACACACCTCTTTCTTGGCAGAAACTTAGCAAAAAGTCACGTGTGAAAAAACAGCCAATCGAGGAAATAGAGATTTTCTTTTTTTTTTAACCCACAGACAACTCATAATACGGCCAGACAACTTTAAACACTGCAAATGATTTTTGCTACAATAATACTTCCATAGCTCCTACCGACAAAACCGAATTGTTTACTTGTCAAACTGGATATCTGCTGGTATTGGTTCATCTTTCACAACCCTAATGGACAATGCAAGGGCCAGAGTCAAATGGCCTTTTTAAGTCAACAAAGCTTATCAATCAATCAATCATCCATCCATCCATTTTCTACCGCTTGTCCCTTTTGGGGTTGCGGGGGATGCTGGAGCCTCAGTGTAACCTGTATCGCTGTTGATCAAGTATGCGTTGCATTCACGTGAATGTGCGTACAGAAGCCGCACATATCTTGTGACTGGGCCGACACGTTGTTAGAATGGATGAAAAGCGGACGTGAAGACAGCTCGTAGAGAACGTGTTAATGAACTCCCACGGTACTTCCACCTTCCACAAACTGTTGAAGAGACGTGTTGACCAAGAAATTCCCACAACACCAAGAGCCTCAAGAAACTCAAAGCGAATCTCGTCCACCCCTGGAGCTTTGCCACTGAGAAGTTTTTTGACTACATCACCAACTTCTGCAATGGACATGTCCGCATTCGTCTCCTGTGAGTCCGCTTCCTATGGGGTTGAGAAGGGACTTGAGGAATTTCTTTCATTGCTCAATTATATCCTCAGTTGCGCTTATACACAAGCAACAGTCAGCAGCCTTGAAGACGGAGGGAAATAACCTTCTCACTCACTGGAAATTACTGGAACACATACGCACTGCGCCTGGGGACTATGAATAAGCCCACACCAGCTCGCCTTCTCTCCCATGCAGCAATTCCAGAGTATAACCAGGTCCAGTCCCTCTCGAGGAGTTTGGTTCCAGAATCTGAACTTTGGGTTAAGGTGAGTATTAGAGATGTCCGATAATGGCTTTTTTGCCGATATCCGATATTCCGATATGGTCCAACTCTTAATTACCGATACCGATATCAACCGTTACCGATATATACAGTCGTGGAATTAACACATTATTATGCCTAATTTTGTGGTGATGCCCCGCTGGATGCATTATACAATGTAACAAGGTTTTCCAAAATAAATCAACTCATGTTATGAAAAAAAATGCCAACATGGCACTGCCATATTTAATATTGAAGTCACAAAGTGATTTTTTTTTTTTAACATGCCTCAAAACAGCAGCTTGGAATCTGGGACATGCTCTCCTTGAGAGAGCATGAGGAGGTTGAGGTGGGCGGGGTTGGGGGGGGGGGGCGGGGTTGAGGTGTGTGTGTGTGTGGGGGAGTGGGTCGGGGTTAGCGGGGGGTGTATATTGTAGCGTCCCGGAAGAGTTCGTGCTGCAAGGGGTTCTGGGTTTTTTGTTTTGTTGTGTTTATGTTGAGTTACGGTGCGGATGTTCTACGAAATGCGTTTGTCATTCTTGTTTGGTGTGGGTTCACAGTGTGGCGCATATTTGTAACAGTGTTAAAGTTGTTTATATGGCCACCCTCCGTGTGACCTGTATGGCTGTTGACCAAGTATGCTTGCATTCACTTGTGTGTGTGAAAAGCCGTAGATATTGTCTGACTGGGCCGGCACACAAAGGCAGTGCCTTTAAGGTTTATTGCCGCTCTGTATTTCTTTCTACGACCGTGTACACAGCGGCGTTTTACTGTAAATAGTCATAAATTTTACTTTTTGAAACCGATACCGATAATTTCTGATATTACATTTTAAAGCATTTATCGGCCGATTATATCGGCAGTCCGATATTATCGGACATCTCCAGTGAATATTTGTCTAGTCGGAACTTCTCAACCTCTTGCGCAAGCTTAGTCTCTTTCCCCACCAGGCAGGTGACAGTTCAAGAACCAGATTTGGAAGACAAAGACCAGGTTGCCCAGGCGCTTGCCCTGGACCGCCACCATGCACTTGACCCCTTAAGTTCACCCCTACAGGTGGTTAGTCTTCAGAGGGGAGCTACTGTTTGGCTTTTTCTGGTTTTCTTCAGAAGAAAAACTGTCTTATATGTCTTATGTTGTGAGTCGTTTGAAGTGTTTTGGTGTGAACAGGACTATTTCCTGATACCATCCAGCCTTAAGTTTGCTTCCATGTCAACAAAGTCTTACAAACTTGGAGATGTTCATTACAGTAGGGGTTTCCAGGTGAAGAAAGCCTTTTTAGAAGCTAAATATTCTCACCTGATCCTGGAAGAATGTTAACCACGCCTTTAGGCAATCCTGCTTTCGCTGCCAACTCAGCAAATTTCAGAGCTGTCAGTGGAGTCACCTGGAACGGAGCATTATTTAAAGAATTTTCTTGAACCAGCACAAACTGAACACGCAGTATCATGCTAGCAACCTGAGCAGGTTTTAGGACCACTGTGTTTCCTGCTGCCAGACAGGCTGCGGTCTTCCAGGCCAGCATCATCAGAGGGTAATTCCAAGGAATCACGATTGCACACACCCTTAAAAACCATTCAAAAAGCACAAAACACATGTCGTATCATAAATGCTCATTATCTTTTTTTCGCTTTTTTCCATCTTCTATTACCGGTAAATAAAACACTGTTTATAGTGGTACTGTAATCAAGGCAGTGACCTCACCGAATCAAGACATTAATAATATTGTTATATATATGTATAATTGTTATGTCCGATAATATCGGCCTGCCGATATTATCGGCCGATAAATGCGTTAAAATGTAATATCGGAAATTATCGGTATCGGGTTTTTTATTATCGGTATCGTTTTGGGTTTTTTTTGGTTATTTTTTTATTTTTTTATTAAATCAACATAAAAAACACAAGATACACTTACAATTAGTGCACCAATCCAAAAAACCTCCCTCCCCCATTTACACTCATTCACACAAAAGGGTTGTTTCTTTCTGTTATTAATATTCTGGTTCCTACATTATATATCAATATATATCAATACAGTCTGCAGGGATACAGTCCGTAAGCACACATGATTGTGCGTGCTGCTGGTCCACTGATAGTACTAACCTTTAACAGTTAATTTTACTCATTTTAATTAATTACTAGTTTCTATGTAACTGTTTTTATATTGTTTTACTTTCTTTTTTATTCAAGAAAATGTTTTTAATTTATTTATCTTATTTTATTCGTTTTTTTAAAAAAAGTACCTTATCTTCACCATACCTGGTTGTCCAAATTAGGCATGATAATGTGTTAATTCCACGACTGCATATATCGGTTGATATCGGTATCGGTAATTAAAGAGTTGGACAATATCGGAATATCGGCAAAAAGCCATTATCGGACATCCCTAATAATTATATATACAGGTAAAAGCCAGTAAATTAGAATATTTTGAAAAACTTGATTTATTTCAGTAATTGCATTCAAAAGGTGTAACTTGTACATTATATTTATTCATTGCACACAGACTGATGCATTCAAATGTTTATTTCATTTAATTTTGATGATTTGAAGTGGCAACAAATGAAAATCCAAAATTCCGTGTGTCACAAAATTAGAATATTACTTAAGGCTAATACAAAAAAGGGATTTTTAGAAATGTTGGCCAACTGAAAAGTATGAAAATGAAAAATATGAGCATGTACAATACTCAATACTTGGTTGGAGCTCCTTTTGCCTCAATTACTGCGTTAATGCGGCGTGGCATGGAGTCGATGAGTTTCTGGCACTGCTCAGGTGTTATGAGAGCCCAGGTTGCTCTGATAGTGGCCTTCAACTCTTCTGCGTTTTTGGGTCTGGCATTCTGCATCTTCCTTTTCACAATACCCCACAGATTTTCTATGGGGCTAAGGTCAGGGGAGTTGGCGGGCCAATTTAGAACAGAAATACCATGGTCCGTAAACCAGGCACGGGTAGATTTTGCGCTGTGTGCAGGCGCCAAGTCCTGTTGGAACTTGAAATCTCCATCTCCATAGAGCAGGTCAGCAGCAGGAAGCATGAAGTGCTCTAAAACTTGCTGGTAGACGGCTGCGTTGACCCTGGATCTCAGGAAACAGAGTGGACCGACACCAGCAGATGACATGGCACCCCAAACCATCACCCAACCATGCAAATTTTGCATTTCCTTTGGAAATCGAGGTCCCAGAGTCTGGAGGAAGACAGGAGAGGCACAGGATCCACGTTGCCTGAAGTCTAGTGTAAAGTTTCCACCATCAGTGATGGTTTGGGGTGCCATGTCATCTGCTGGTGTCGGTCCACTCTGTTTCCTGAGATCCAGGGTCAACGCAGCCGTCTACCAGCAAGTTTTAGAGCACTTCATGCTTCCTGCTGCTGACCTGCTCTATGGAGATGGAGATTTCAAGTTCCAACAGGACTTGGCGCCTGCACACAGCGCAAAATCTACCCGTGCCTGGTTTACGGACCATGGTATTTCTGTTCTAAATTGGCCCGCCAACTCCCCTGACCTTAGCCCCATAGAAAATCTGTGGGGTATTGTGAAAAGGAAGATGCAGAATGCCAGACCCAAAAACGCAAAAGAGTTGAAGGCCACTATCAGAGCAACCTGGGCTCTCATAACACCTGAGCAGTGCCAGAAACTCATCGACTCCATGCCACGCCGCATTAACGCAGTAATTGAGGCAAAAGGAGCTCCAACCAAGTATTGAGTATTGTACATGATCATATTTTTCATTTTCATACTTTTCAGTTGGCCAACATTTCTAAAAATCCCTTTTTTGTATTAGCCTTAAGTAATATTCTAATTTTGTGACACACAGAATTTTGGATTTTCATTTGTTGCCACTTCAAATCATCAAAATTAAATGAAATAAACATTTGAATGCATCAGTCTGTGTGCAATGAATAAATATAATGTACAAGTTACACCTTTTGAATGCAATTACTGAAATAAATCAAGTTTTTCAAAATATTCTAATTTACTGGCTTTTACCTGTATATATATATATATATATATATATATATATATATATATATATATATATATATATATATATATATATATATATGTGTACAATTCATGCATATACGGATGCCAGTTAGTGTGGCTGTGCTTTAATACGTTGTGTAAACCTCACTTCCCGTGCCCTTAAGAGCCACGCTGGACAATGAGCTGACTGGTTTTTAGCTCATTGCCAAGTGCTGCTGGACTTAACTCTCATTTGTTGGCAATTTGTGGTCGTTGGTTCGAGCCCAGGGCTCCCACTCCTCCACAAACACCACCGAGCCTCATTTACAACTACAAGAAACTACAATACACTCCGACAAGTACTTCAATTACAAGAACCCACAATACGCTGCTATAGCTACGGGAAACAACGAGTACGCTACAAGTTCAGCTACTACAAGAAACTAGTACTACAGCTACAAGAACCTGTAATTCCCTACTACAACTACAAGAAACTACAAGTACACTAGTAAAGGTACTACAACTACAATCACTACTAAAACTACATGCAACTATAAGTACACCAGTACAAGTACTACAACTACAATAAACTAAACGTACACCAGTACAGGTATTACAACTACACAAAACTACAAGTTCAATAATACTTGGAGTACTGCAACTCCAAGAAACAACAATACATTACGACAATAATTTACAAGTACACTAGTACAAGTACTATAATCACAATATACAACAATACACTACTACAACTACAAAAAAATGTAAGTACACTACTGCAACTGCAAGAAACAACGAGTATACTAGTACAAGTACTACAACTACAAGAAACTTCAAGTACACTACTTTAAATACTACAACTACATGAAACTACAAGTACACTACTATAAATACCGCAACTACAAGAAACTACAATAAACTACGACAACTACAAAAAAAACTGCAAGTACACTACTGCAACTACAAGAAACTACGAGTATACTAGAACAAATACTGCAACTACAGGAAATTACAAGTACACTAGTACAAGTACTATAATCACAATATACAACAATACACTACTACAACTACAAAAAAATGTAAGTACACTACTGCAACTGCAAGAAACAACGAGTATACTAGTACAAGTACTACAACTACAAGAAACTTCAAGTACACTACTATAATGACTACAACTACAATAAACTACAAGTACACTATTATAAATACTACAACTACAAGAAACTACAAGAAACTTCAAGTACACTACTACAACTACAAGAAACTACAAATATACTAGTACAAGTACTACAACTACAAGAAACTGCAAGTACACTACTAGAAAAACTACAACTACAAGAAGCTACAAGTACACTATTATAAATACTACAACTACAAGAAACTACAAGAAACTTCAAGTACACTACTACAACTACAAGAAACTACAAATATACTAGTACAAGTACTACAACTACAAGAAACTACAAGTACACTATTATAAATACTACAATAAACTACTACAAGAACCTACAAGTATACTAGTACAAGTACTACAACTACAAGAAACTTCAAGTACACTACTATAAATACTACAACTACAAGAAACTACAAGTACACTATTATAATTACTACAAGAAACTACTATAAACTGCAATTATACTAGTACAAGTACTACAACTACAAGAAACGACAAGTACACTACTACAACTACAGGTATACTGGCACAAGTACTACGACTACGAGTATACTAGTATAAGTACTACAACTACAAGAAACTTCAAGTACACTACTATACATACTACTACTACAAGAAACTACAAGTACACTACTATAAATACTACAACTACAATAAACTTCAAGTACACTAATACAACTCCAAGAAACTACAAGTATACTAGTACAAGTACTACAACTACAAGAAACTTTAAGTACACTACTATAAATACTACAACTAGAAGAAACTACAAGTACACTATTATAATTACAAGAAACTACAATAAACTACTACAACTACAACAAACTGCAAGTATACTAGTACAAGTACTACAACTACAAGAAACGACAAGTACACTACTACAAGTACAAGTATACTGGCACAAGTACTACGACTACTAGAAACTACAATACAAGTACAACTACTCTACTACAATTGGTAAAAGTACAATAAGCTACAAGTAGTACAACTACAAGAAACTACAAGTACTATGACAAGGGTACATTTAGTCCAGACAACTGGAAGACGTGGCCAACAAGTACGAGTACATGAATGTTGTAGTTTGTAGTTTGCTTTACGCTGCAAAGTTTATGCCAATCCTCACAATAGAAGTTCTTCTTACCCGATTGGTTCCTTCTTAGTGAAGGTGAGGTTGCGGTTGGGTCTGGCCTGGTTGATGGGGATGGTGCTGCCCTGCATCAAACACATTCCTGGTATTTGTTGGTGTCATAGGTCATGTCAACATGTAACGTTTCCCATCAGCGGACACATTACTTGAATCTTATCACACCAGCCGGCGAAGTAGCGGAAAGTCTGGATGGACATGCCGACGTGAGTCTTGAGGGCCAGAGTGTAAACGGCTCCGGAGTCCATGGACTCAATGGTGGCCAGCTCTTCCTGGTGCTGCTCCATCAGATCTGCCAGCCTGTTGCATGGAAGCACAATTGAGCTTTGTTCAGTCTTGGATCTTTACATCGCATATTAAACCCATAAATTGTAGATAGTAAGCTAAATATAAATCTATGACATTTAAAGTGGTGTTTTTCAACCAGTGTGTCGTGAGATACAGTCTGGTGTGCCGTGGGAGATTATCTAATTTCACCTATTTGGGTTTAAAAATATTTTTTGCAAACCAGTAATTATAGTCTGCAAATGCTGTGTTGTTGTTGAGTGTTGGTGCTGTCTAGAGCTCGGCAGAGTAACCGTGTAATACTCTTCCATATCAGTAGGTGGCAGCCGGTAGCTAATTGCTTTGTAGATGTCGGAAACAGCGGCAGGCAGTGTACAGGTAAAAATGTGTCTAATGCTTAAACCAAAAATAAACAAAAGGTGAGTGCCCATAAGAAAAGGCATTGAAGCTTAGGGAAGGCTATGCAGAACAAAACTAAAACCTAACTGGCTACATAGTAAACAAAAACAGAATGCTGGGCGACAGCAAAGACTTACTGTGGACAATGTACATCCGAACATGACATGAAAATCAACAATGTCCCCACAAAGAAGGATAAAAACAACTGAAATATTCTTGATTGCTAAAACAAAGTAGATGCTGGAAATATCGCTCAAAGGAAGACATGAAACCGCTACAGGAAAATACCAAAAAAAGAGAAAAAGCCACCAAAATAGGAGCGCAAGACAAGAACTAAAACACTACACACAGGAAAACAGCAAAAAACTCAAAATGAGTCACGTCATGATGTGACAGGTGGTGACAGTACACCTACTTTGAGACAAGAACTATAGTGATGCATGGTTGGTTATGGTTTAAAGTTATATCCAACAATTGCGACAACGACGTTTTACTGTCAACTGAGTTTCGTTTTTTTAATGATTTCTGCTGGTGGTGTGCCTCCGGATTATTTCTATGAAAAAAATGCGCCTTGGCTCAAAAAAGGTTGAAAAACACTGGGGTATGCGATCGCCAGGGTTTGTGTATATTTTAGTTAGTTATCAAAATAACACAAAGTTATGCACAGACTTTCAAGAAGTGTCAAAAATGGGGTGAAGAACAAGTGATTACCGTATTTTCCGGACCATAGGGCACACCGGATTATAAGGCGCACTGCCGATGAATGGTCTACTTTTGATCTTTTTTCATACAAAAGGCGCACCGGATTATAGGGCGCATTAAAGGAGTCATACTATTATTTTATTTTTTTTAAATGTAAAAGACTTCCTTGTGGTCTACATAACAAGTAATGGTGGTTCTTTGGTCAAAATGTTGCATGGATAATGTTTTACAGATTATCTTCTAGCCGCTTTCTGACAGTCGCTTCCGGATGCGCCGTTTTGTGGGCAGTCTTATTTACGTGGCTCACCTTCGACAGCGTCTTCTCCTCGTCAACTTTGTTGTAGCGGTGTAGCGTGCAAGGACGAGAGTGGAAGAAGTGTCAAAAGATGGAGCTAACTGTTTTAATGACATGCAGACTTAACTTCAATCAATAACGGAGCAGCGTCTTCTCATCCGGAAACAACAACACCGGAAATGTGTCCCGTGAAAAACGGTCCGACCGGAACGCTCTAATAACTAAAGTTCCTTGGATGAATAATGTAAACTCACTACACCGGTATGATTTCGCGCTTTCATGGCGAGTTTACTGACAGATATAAGTAAGACCTTTACACTACTTTATATTAGAAATGGCAACAGTGGAGCATGAATGTCCCATAACAAGAAGATAGAGAAAAAGAAGAAGCCTATCGACTACGGTGTCGGCACAGACTACAAAGACGGATGTGCACAATTTTTCAGGACTTATGCACATCCCAAATACCGATCAGCAGGTACCAGAAGGTAAGAAAAGTTGCTTTTGCATAGTATTGGGAAACAAAACGCCAGATAATATGTCTTACCTTATACACACACCATAATAATACTCCTATGTTGAAGCACATCAAGCGCTTCATAGCTTACCAAAGTCGTACTAAAACATTTTGATAGATTTTTGAGCGCCGTGTGTAATGTTCTATATTTTCAATGGAACATATAAAATGTTGGTGTTGTTTACTTGAGTCATATTGCCATCATAGTGCAGTCTACACATATCTCTTATGTTTGACTGCCATCTACTGGTCACACTTATCATTACACCATGTACCAAATAAAATTGTTTTGAGGTCGGTAAGCAAAACCAGAATTATTCCGTTCATTAGGCGCACCGGGTTATAAGGCGCACTGTCAAGTTTTGAGAAAAAAAAAGGATTTTAAGTCTACCTTATAGTTCGGAAAATACGGTAGATTCTAAACCTTACGTTAGAGATGCGCGGTTTGCGGACACAACCGCGGAGTCCGCGGATAATCCGCGGGTCGGGCGGGTGACATGACGAAAAAAATAGATTGTAAATAGATTCGGGCGGTTGGCGGTTGAACCAATTCGGAAATATATATACATAGTTAAATGTTGTTACCCACATACGAAAAACGTATAGATTTTATCGGTCCTTTAGGTGGAGCTGATGGTGCATCACCGAAAAAGAAAAGGATTGACTTCACAGAATGGGAGGAGTATACACCTGTGCTTGTTGAGCAAGTAGAGGATTATTCCTCTACAAACTACCATCTCGACGGATCAGCAGAGGAAAATCTACTTTCCTTTTGGGGGAAACAAGGACAATCATTCCCACGACTACAACACCTTGCCAAGAGAATCCTATGCGTCCCAGCAACAAGTGCCGCAAGTGAGCGCTCCTTCAGCGCAGCAGGGCGCATTTTAGAGGCCAGGCGCTCTCGCCTGAATCCTGGCACTGTAGATGCCATTTTATTCCTGCATAGTGCTAACAAAAAAAAAAGTAAGTAGACATACGGTTGGATATGTTAAACGAATTAGTCTACGTTACCTAGGCTATACCAAATAAGCCCATGTCTAACCTATATTGAGTTCGGTCAGCTGAATAATTTTGATGGTTACGTGTTGTTTGGGCGCACTACAATGCAAAGGAATTAAGGCAATTGCGTTGTTTATTGTGTTTTTTTCTATTCGAGATATACTACCGTGTGTTAATTATTTGGCCTCGCTTTCAAGTGAAGCGCATCTCCGATTGGCGACAATGTAAGGCTATTTAGCCTGCTTTGTTTGTCGCGACCGTCTATTTTCATTATAATTCAAGTTTGATGATAAAGTGCAGTCTGATGGGTTTGATTTCCCCCCTTCAGCTATTTGCCTTGGCCAATAAGTTGCAGGTAATTTATTATTATTATTTATTTAATTTATTTTTGTTTAAATAGGGATGACATACATATGTTATTGTATAACTTAAGTTTGTGCGCGTGATTGACAGCCTAAGGCTTATGAGGCACATTTTTTATTTATTTTTTTATTTCAACTTAAAAACGTATGAGCCTATGCCTATGCCTACAACATAGACTATGTGTTTATCTTTATTTTCCTGCCTGTCGTTGACAATGGAGATTGTCTGATATTTTGTCATGGCTGCAGATCAATCAATAAAGGTTCATCTTTGTCGCGAAATTGTTCACTGTTTCACTGTGCACCCCGCCCTCGTCCCTATTTGAGCATTATAACGTTAACAAGTTAATATTCATTGAAATAAATTCAGAATTTTTTTTTCACCTAACGAAAATATAGGCCTAGTCTTTCTAAAACATTTTTTTAACTTCTTAAAAGCCTCGTTCTGCTTGCTGCAACTGCGCACAAAAAGTGTGAGGAACGCACTCCTGATCTGAGGGCATTGGCAACAATAGTCAACACTTTCTTAATGGAAATGACAATAATACTATAATAATGATAAATAATATTATCACGCATTAATATCTCTTAGCCACTAATGCGTGGCCAAGAGATATTAATGCGTGGCACACATTGAATGTCTCTGCTACATTGGATCAGTCTCCTTTCTTTAACAGGCAAAATCTTTCTAACCTCACTAATGCCTTGCATCGTCTATATTAGATATATAACAACGGGTGGGTGGCGGGTAGGCGATTTGATAAAATGTTAGTTCCGGTGGATGGCGGGTGGATGACGACTTTTGTGATGCGGTTGCGGATGAAATAATTGCCTATCCGCGCATCTCTACCTTACGTTGACTTTACAAGGCTGAACTTCTTTGTGTGTGTATAATAGCATCCCTGCCTCCACTCAGAGACAAATGGAGCGGATGACTGACAAGAGGGTCCACTCCTTTATTTTTCCATTTCGCTATTGGTGGATTTTGATTTAACTTTCAGGAAGTGTCAGAATTGGGGTAAAGAACATGTGATTATATGTTGGGGCTGATTCGGATCACTGCCTGGATTCAGGATTTGTTATCAAATCGGTCATACTGGAAATACGTAAAAATTGGAAATCATTCACAATCCTTATGTAAGACAAGAATATACTTGGATTTTTTTATGCCTTCAAAGTCGTAAATAAATAGCTAACAATTGAGTCAACACATCGAGGGTCCTCTATTGTGCTCATTATACCCTGTTTAAAACATCCAGAAAGAGCTAAAAATACGCAATTTACATGTCATAACCTGAAAATTAACCAATTATGAGTGATATTGTTATTATAAGCGCCAACGCAGACGGACTATTTAGGCCACACATGGATAGCAGCGAGCTAATGCTAGTTTACGCAGCTTCTGCTTCGTCTCAAACTAGCTAAAAGTAATATCTCATTTATAATTCATGCGTATCTCACCTAGTAGTAGACAAATGTAGCCAGGGACTGGCAGGCTGGTCGACTTTCACATCCCCGAGATGGCGAAATAGACCCCAAAAGACGATTTCTACAGGAACTCTAGATTAACCCTTCATGACGCTTGTGACTGATTCTTCATCTAAACAAAATTATGTGAGTGTCCCGTCAGTCAGCATCCCAGCAAGAGTGGAAATATTACAGTTTGTTTTATTTTGGTTTGTTAATGTTAGTTTGTATGTTTTGCACCTTGCAATGCTGCGAATGCTAGTGTCACAATAAAACTGCATCCATCACTCGGCTTCTAAAACTTATTGCTCATCCTCCTTGTGTTTGGGCTCAAAAATATAATGTCCTGGATCATAATTTTTCCCAAAGTAATCGTTGTTGGCTCTCACAAATTCTGCTTGATTAGTTGATTGTTGTTGATGGGGAAGGGCTCTGTGGTTCCTAGAGCGACGTCACACGATCACGTGACTGGCTTCCTCATTATCTTCATCATGGTTCAGGGATCTCTGTGAGGTTGATACTATTTTGATCATATCTACTTATCCGCAAACTTTGAAAGTGTTTTGGTGTCATAAATCAGATTTATATGATAATAGCTTCAATATAAAGGCAACTTGTTTTTCCTCTGGTACCTAAAGAAATTAAACCTTTTTACCTGCACGCCGCTTTATTCCTTTGCGTCCTGAGGTCACGCCAAACAACACCAAAGTACTTTTATTTTTGTGCGTGAAAAATAGCTTTTTTGGGGGGCAAGCATTGTTCATTGACATCTGAGGCAAGTGACTTCAAATAAGATACATCATTGTTTAGCGTATGTAAAATAAGTGGACTAACTTGTAGATAAGTCTCCCTCGGTCTCTTGGGTTCATTTTGCCCCACTCCCCCTCTTCAAACGCCTCCTTAGCAGCAGCCACTGCCTGGTCAATGTCTCTTATCTGGGCCAGGGACACGTCACAAATGGCCTGCAGGACAGATCAACGAGCAAATGTTGTACCACAAACAGAAGAAGGCATGGCACGTACTGGGTAATTAAAAAAACAAACACTTTAATGCATACCTGCATACATGCTAATGCTCCCAAATTGCTGTACTGGATAGATTATTCATTGAAAATAAAAACATCACTCAGTCGCTAAAGTTACAGTCTTATAAAATCTCATATATTTACACATGTTTTCTTTATTTTCATGACTATTTACATTGTAGATTGTCACTGAAGGCATCAAAACTATGAATGAACACATATGGAGTTATGTACTTAACAAAAAAAGGTGAAGTAACTGAAAACATGTTTTATATTCTAGTTTCTTCAAAATAGCCACCCTTTGCTCTGATTACGGTCTTGCACACTCTTGGCATTCTCTCAATGAGCTTCAAGCACACCTATGAAGTGAAAACCATTTCAGGTGACTACCTCTTCAAGCTCATGGAGAGAATGCTAAGAGTGTGCGAAAAAGTAATCAGAGCAAAGGGTGGCTATTTTGAAGGAACTAGGATATAAAACAGGTTTTCAGTTATTTCACTTAACATAACTCCACATGTATTCATTCATAGTTTTGATGCCTTCAGTGACAATCTACAATGTAAATAGTCATGAAAATAAAGAAAATGCATTGAATGAGAAGGTGTGTCCAAACTTTTGGCCTGTACTGTATATATATATGGATATATACCGTATATATATATATATATATATATATATATATATATATATATATATATATATATATATATATATATATATATATATATATATATATATGTATATATATAGATATATACCGTATATATATATATATATATATAATTTTTTTGTGATAGAGTGATTGGAACACATACTCGTTGGTCACAAAAAACATTCATGAAGTTTGGTTCTTTTATGACTTTTTTATGGGTCTACTGTAAATGTGAGCAAATCTGCTGGGTCAAAAGTATACATACAGCAATGTTAATATTTGGTTACATGTCCCTTAGAAAGTTTCACTGCAATAAGGCACTTTTGGTAGCCATCCACAAGCTTCTGGTTGAATTTTTGACCACTCCTCTTGACAAAATTGGTGCAGTTCAGCTAAATTTGTTGGTTTCCTGACATGGACTTGTTTCTTCAGCATTGTCCACACGTTTAAGTCAGGACTTTGGGAAGGCCATTCTAAAACCTTCATTCTAGCCTGATTTAGCCATTCCTTTTACCACTTTTGACGTGTGTTTGGGGTCATTGTCCTGTTGGAACACCCAACTGCGCCCAAGACCCAACCTCTGGGCTGATGATTTTAGGTTGTCCTGAAGAATTTGGAGGTAATCCTCCTTTTTCATTGTCCCATTTACTCTCTGTAAAGCACCAGTTCCATTGGCAGCAAAACAGGCAAAGAGTATAATACTACCACCACCATGCTTGATGGCAGGGTTGGTGTTCCTGGGATTAAAGGCCTCAGCTTTTCCCTTCCAAACATATTATTGGGCAATGTGGCCAAACAGCTACATTTATATTTCATCTGACCACAGAACTTTCCTCCGGAAGGTCTTATCTTTGTCCATGTGATGTCAGATGAGATATATATATATATATATATATATATATATATATATATATATATATATATATATATATACACACACAGTTTTTTTTTAATTCATTATAAATATAAACTTGTCAGCCTTTTGTAATTTCATGATGCCTCTATCTCTATTTTTGCATTTTGATAGAGGGAGGTATATATTTTTTATAATGTATTTATCTTTTTAAGTTATGTACATTTATATGTAGATGTAGATGCTGTATCGGGACAGATCCATTAAGAGTTTGAGCAGAAATATGTCGTATAGGAATTAACTATACACAATAACACATTGACAACGTGCTATGCCACATGAATGTTTTTTGAAGTAATACCTTTGTGACATTAAAAAAACACAAGTAGTGTAGAAAAACCTTGTGTTTACTTTTTGATATCAAAATAAAACACAAAGCAGTTTGGCTAATGCAGATGAAGTCTAATAAACAAGCTTTGTTCTTCTCTTGGTTCAGTACAACCGTTTGGCCAACAAAAATAAAGAGGAGCAACACCTCTCACATTGAATACACAATCTTCACAGCCTTCGTTTAGTTCGATGAGATGACAAAACATTTTAGCTAGTATTGATGTTATTTGAACACTGATACAGTTTGCAGTTAAATAAAGGACGCGTGAACATCCCAGTAAACAAACTAAAGACTTTCTAAACAAGTTGTGACATGTTTCCTCACGTCATTAACTGTCAGTCAAAGCAACTGATAGACGCTGTATTGACAAAATAAAATTAACATCGAATAGAGTTCTCCTTCGCTGTTTACTTTTAGTGTTGGGACAAGTGTCTCCAATATTGTCCACACCTGTCTCCATCTAAACACAGTAGTGCGCTCTTAAACACACGGCGGGAAGCGAGGGAAAATGACGCTAAACCAAGCGTTTGGCTCCCTTTACTCCGAGGGGAAATCTCCCGAGCAAAGTCCGTGTCGTTGGTCCGCAAAGATTATGAAGCCAAACGACGCTAATGCGCATGCGCCTGACTTCGCGTTGCCGAAAATGCAATAATAAATGACATTTTTTCGGTAATTAAACATTTTTACGTATTACTAACCGTCGGAAATTTTATCGGGAATTATCATTATACCGTTTATTGTTACATCCCTCGTCCATTAACAAGTAAAAAGTCAAGGCCGGTCACGGCATGTTCTCGCTGCGGATGTTGGTCAATTTTTTTAGGGAATTACGGCAAATGACAGGGCGGTCGCAGCTTTTGCCGCAGTTGCCGTGGTTAAATTCAAGCACTGGTATTAAAGTCAAAACAAACTTGTACAATATATTATACATCTAATTTTTTATCGTTTACTTTCATTTTTACAATATGCTGAAGGCCAATAAAAACAAGTTGCTGGGTGACAATGGCCCCCCCAGCCACACTTTGGACACCACTAACTTACAAAGAACTGCTGCCGCTGTCCCGATAATAAATCTTGACAAGAGAGATAACTCTAAAAATAACAAAGAGAAATAATTGTGTGTGTTGACATACTGAGCCATCACTGGGGTTGATTGTCTTGTAAGTTTTTCCTCCATCTGCGTCCACAAACTCTCCATTGATAAATAGCTGATGAGGCATTTTAACAGTCATGTTGTTGATGTTTTTCTCCACCTGTCAAAGTCAAATCAGGTAAACTGGATTGAAACCTGCTGTGACAGACATGTTGACGAACACGTACGTAGTGGATGACTAATTGGTCTTCATCGTCCTCCCCTCGCAGCTTCCTCACACACATCTGGATGAAGTCTTGGAAGGTGGCGTTCATGTAGACGTCCTCGTTCTGCAGCTGGCACGCACTCCCACGCATTTTCACCTCCTCTACGAGCCTTGTGGGAGCAACGGACTAAACTCACTTGCAAAGTACCAAACGTCCATCCAAACGTTTTGTCAGGCAAAAATAAATAATGCAGCGATTTTAAACGGGCTCAGTCATGCAAACCTTAATCAGAATACAAGTAATTCAATGGTGCATAATTGATCGAGTAAAACCAGACTTATGATCAATAAATGAAACACTCAAACTTAACATTGCCTACCCATTTTGTAGGAAAAAAAGCTCCCCATCAAACAATGGAACAGGCCATTTGGTTGCTGAGGGAGCAACTGCCTTAATGTGGACACCTGCATTGGTGAGGTCACACACTGATGTTGGTCGAGAAGGCCTAGTTCTCAGTCTCCGTTCTAACTCATCGCAAAAGTGTTCTATCGGGTTCAGGTCAGGACTCTGTGCAGGCCAGTCAAGTTCATCCACGCCAGACTCTGTCATCCATGTCTTTATGGATCTTGCTTTGTGCACTGGTGCACAGTCATGTTGGAAGAGGAAGGGGCCCGCTCCAAACTGTTCCCACAAGGTTGGGAGCATGGAATTGTCCAAAATGTTTTGGTATCCTGGAGCATTCAAAGTTCCTTTCACTGGAACTAAGGGGCCAAGCCCAACTCCTGAAAAACAACCCCACAGCATAATTCCTCCTCCACCAAATTTCACATTCGGCACAATGCAGTCCGAAATGTAGCGTTCTCCTGGCAACCTCCAAACCCAGACTCCTCCATCAGATTGCCAGATGGAAAAGCGTGATTCATCACTCCAGAGAACGGATCTCCACTGCTCTAGAGTCCAGTGGCGACGTGCTTTACACCACTGCATCCGACGCTTCGCATTGGACTTGTGATGTATGGCTTAGATGCAGCTGCTTGGCCATAGAAACCCATTCCATGAAGCTCTCTGCGTACTGTACGTGGGCTAATTGGAAGGTCACATGAAGTTTGGAGCTCTGTAGCAACTGACTGTGAAGAAAGTCTTTGCACTATGCGCTTCAGCATTCGCTGACCCCTCTCTGTCAGTTTACGTGGCCTACCACTTTGTGGCTGAGTTACTGTTGTTCCCAAACTCTTCCATTTTCTTATAATAAAGCTGACAGTTGACTTTGGAATATTTAGGAGCGAGGAAATTTCACGACTGGATTTGTTGCACAGGTGACATCCTATGACAGTTCCACGCTGGAAATCACTGAGAGCGGCCCATTCTTTCACAAATGTTTGTAGAAACAGTCTCCATGCCTGAGTGCTTGATTTTATACACCTGTGGCCGGGCCAAGTGATTAGGACACCTGATTCTGATCATTTGGATGGGTGGCCAAATACTTTTGGCAATATAGTGTATTTCGTCTTTTCTGACTTATAAATGTTACAATGTTGGGTACTCGTGTTAAACAATGCCACAGCATTAAATCATAAGGTTCATGCATCTTGGCGTGAGCTTGCATGCAGTTTTGGATGCCTCTGTTTGCAGGGTTATGCTGTATGGCTACATTTTGTGACATCACAGCAAGATGGAAGTACTTATTTTCACATTAAGTGAAGCTCTCAGCTCTCTTCATTGTATAAAGAAACACAAAAAAAAGGTAATTAAAGCACAATTTTCATATAATCATGGCATCAGCACAATAACGCCGATGTACGACATGCAGTGACAAATTCTATGTCTCAAATTGTTGTCTAACGATCGCCAAGTGTGGAGGTGTACCTAATGTTGTGACCGGGTGAATCTATGTAATGTTTACCGTCTCTGGAAAACCATTAGCGGTGACAACTGAAAGATTTATTAACTTTTTAAAATACACATGATACTTTTGAAGAGGGTGGGGCGTGGTTACATCTGGAAACGCCTCCAAAAACCAACATCTTGCATACAAAGTAAAAAAACGGGTTATAAATGTGACCGTGGAGCAAAATTTTTACCAAAGAATATCTAATACATATCATCTAGGGATGTCCGATAATGGCTTTTTGCCGATATCCGATATTCCGATATTGTCCAATTCTTAATTACCGATACCGATATCAACCGATACCGATATATACGGTCGTGGAATTAACACATTATTATGCCTAATTTGGACAACAAGGTATGGTGAAGATAAGGTCCTTTTTAAAAAAAATAATAAAATAAAATAAGATAAATAAATTAAAAACATTTTCTTGAATAAAAAAAGAAAGTAAAACAATATAAAAACAGTTACATAGAAAATAGTAATTAATGAAAATGAGTAAAATTAACTGTTAAAGTTTAGTACTATTAGTGGACCAGCAGCACGCACAATCATGTGTGCTTACGGACTTTATCCCTTGCAGACTGTATTGATATATATTGATATATAATGTAGGAACCAGAATATTAACAACAGAAAGAAACAACCCTTTTGTGTGAATGAGTGTAAATGGGGGAGGGAGGTTTTTTGGGTTGGTGCACTAATTGTAAGTGTATCTTGTGTTTTTTATGTTGATTTAATAAAAAACAAACAAAAAAAACCACACAAAAAACACATACCGATAATAAAAAAAACGATACCGATAATTTCCGATATTACATTTTAAAGTATTTATCGGCCGATAATATCGGCAGGCCGATATTATCGGACATCTCTAATATCATCTAGACCACAATAAAGTGTTTTAAATGTAAAATCATTATAGGTTATGTGTTGATTTTGTCAAAATGTTGTTTTACAGACCATCTTCAAGCCGCTTTCAATCTCCTCAGAATGTGCCGTTTTGTGGGCGGATCTCCACCCTGTCAGCCATGTAATAATTTTTAGCGCTTCCATATGGAGTCTACTAACCTTAGAACTATGCGTTACTTTGTATTAGAAATGGCAAGAGCAAATAATGCATGTGCAAGTACAAGTCAGTTTGCCCCACAACAAGAGGATAGAAACACATTTGGACTGCAACTGAATAAAAATGGCCAAGTGGCACAAAGCTCTTTGGGTAAACCTCAACCATATATGGAGATGTCCTGTGACGTAACTAAGGCAAAACGCCACTCAAGTCTCAAATTCCAAACGGCTTTTTTGGAGCAAGTTTGGAAGAAGATAAAATTGTTTTATAAATTTGAAATATATTTAACATTTTTGGGACTTATAGGGATCCCCAATCCACAAAACAGGTACCAACTGGTAAGAAAAGTTGGTATTACATGATACAACACATTCAAGGAGAAATTTAAAGGCAAACACACAAAGCACAACATCATCGATTTTTAAAGCGCTATCACCTGACCACATCCATGGAAGCGGCTCCAGACTTGAAGAAATCGGTGGTGTCTTCAATCTGACTGACGTTGGTGAGAATGCTCTGCCACACAGCCTGAGAGCAAACAGAACATTTCACTCACTGCTTGGTTGAAATCCTGACATTCATTTAGCGCAACTTGTCCAAAATGCGTTGAGGAACGACGAAATACCTTCATCTGCTCAGCGAAGTCCTTCTCCTCCTCAGTTAGCTCCACCACAGCGCTGCCTTCTGAGCGGAAGTAGTGTGCAGCGGATATCATCTTCCCATCCTCGAACTGCAAATTCTTGACCAGCAGCTGTGAAAAATACATGTCATCTGAAGTTTCTGCAGGAAATTAAGAATGTATCTTCTGATTTATGCAGGAATTTACATTTCCTCACCCTTTCCATGGTTTTGATTGATTGAAACTTTTATTAGTAGATTGCACAGTTAGGGATGATGCTCGAAACCGTTTTTCCCGGTTGTTCGATAAGAAAAGAACCGAGTCCTCGGACTCGAATCCCTTTTTGAGAACTGGTACCCGTTATCGAAACCACTATAGTAAAGAAAAAGAGTTGGCTCTTTATTCGAATCCCTTCCCACAGGAAATGCCCGTGGGACGCAATGTTATGCCCATTTGATTGTAGACTCTTACTGACACCTTGTGGCGATATGAAAATACTACGCGTCATTAGTTTGGGCACTTCCGGGTTGGCGAGTCAGTTCAATTCATGAGACAATTGAGAAGTAGACAAGTTGTGTTAGCTCCTACAAGCCTTGGAAAATATACTTCTGTAAGTAAACTGTTTAACTTGTTTATATAACTCAATATTAAGGTGGAAAGTGTTTCAATTTGATAGTACGAAGCCTATTGAAAAACGATTTTTGTGCACTGTTTCAATGGATGTTTTAAGGACTTAAAATGGCTGCCAGTAGTGTATTTCCACCATCGAAATAGTTTCAACACTCAGAAGTATTTGTTTGATGGTAGTACTGTATATTTGTGTGAAGCTAATATTTACATATTGTGTATTACATTTCAGTATGTTAATTGAATCACATAGCTTATACATTTGTCACAAAAAAAAATAACAGTCCAGTGCAAGACAAAAGTAAAGATAGGAAAAGACAAAGCAAGATCAACAACAATAAAGAGCCTAAATTGATTAATCTGCTTTGGAACTTTATTAGACGTCTTGGATTGTTTGTTAGCTATCTGCCAAGCTGTATAACCTCAACACGTATAGTGAGGGCAGAACAGGCAATGTGCAATTATTGCCAGGCTTCGCTCTCATGTAAGGGAAGAAGAATTGTTGATTGATGACTGTGGTGTTCTTAGTGTCTTAGTGTGTGTAGTTAGTATGTTCCAATAGCAGCAGAAGTGCACTTTTTGGAGAGCTGTATTATTTTCAGTTTTGTGCCCAAGGGACTGATTTTATTTAACACTATATTATCATTTATACACCTACAGTGATCACAGAGACAGGTTGTTATTGTGTTACTGTATATACGTATTTGTTTTTCTGAAAAATCCCACTTAATATACTTTGGGTAACAACAGTCAATATATTTTTTTAGGGGGGTAACAGTCAATATTTATTTATTTATTTATTTGTATTTTTTTCTTATAAAATAAAAGTGAGGTTTTGTTAAACCAAATATTGTGTTTTTTTTCCATATACCACAACCTATCTGGAATCGATAAGATAATCGATAAGGAATCGGTTCGATAAGAGGATTCGATAATGGGCTGGAACTCGATAATTTCTTATCAAACATCATCCCTATGCACAGTACAGTACATTTTCCGTACAATTTACCACTAAATGGTAACACCCGAATAAGTTTTTCGGGGTCCACGTTAATCAATTTTGTCTCATTTTAATTATTGATATTCTCTTTTGTTGAGGGTTTAGCAGAAGTGGGTTGTAATTATGACTGCAGCTATCAATTAGTTTGGGGTCGGCAACCCAAAACATAGAAAGAGCCATATTGGACCAAAAATACAAAAAACTAATCTGTCTGGAGCCGCAAAAAATGAAAAGCCGTATATAAGTCTTATAATGAAGGCAACACATTATGTAAGTGTCTATATTAGCTATAATAGCCTACTATCAAAATGACTATGTGTCGCAGGTTGACACAAATATTCGTTGACAGAAATGTTGACATTTAGTATTTATTCTACACATTTTTACAACATTAGAAACCATTAGTAAATCAGAGGCTACTCAGAAGGTGAGATAACTCCTGGAAATGACTGGCTTTTAATGGCCAAAAGGTATAGATGTGTGTGTCCAAGTTAAAGGAAAATGCAGGCTGTCTTCTTTTAATAGATTTATTACAATCTTTGGCCAGCTAGGTAACTATCTATTGCAGCCGCCATGTGGAACTTATTTCTGCAAATTTGTGGTTCCAGACACTCCATGCGGTCCAGATTTTATAAATATTTATGATTTACACCCATTAAACAATTAATCGAAGCAGCAGATTATAAATCAAAGCTTTTATCTAATTGAATCAATCGATGAATCGCTGAAGCTTTAGTTTATTTAGATTGTTACATGTACTAAAGTAACTTTTTGGATAAGTTGTACTTATTATTGCAATTTTAATGCAACATACTGTTTACTTTTTCTTGAGTATTTTTGTGAAGGAAGGCTACTTTTACTTTATTACATTGAGTTTCATTCCGACACTTATATTATCATTACAGTCTTCACTTGCCCCATCGTGCTTTGACATTTGCGGCTTCACCCTATTGACACAGGCCCCCGTATAGCAGTCCATGATATGCCTGTAATATGATTCTTTGATTTTGGACTTGAATCAGCATGTTCTCATCCATTTGTGTCAACGAGGTAAAATTACATCTGAAAACCTTTTGACCTTTGACTTTCCTGCAAACAACAACAACAACTAAGCTTTTAGTTTCTGTTTTGAAATTTGACAATGAAAACATGGTACATTGAACTAATAATCACGATATTTAACTTGGCATGATGCTATTTCCACAATCAGAGATATTCGTAAATATATTTAGGTATAGCAACCGTACCATAACTATTAATAAACTAATAACATACCAAATGCGGTTTCTTGTCCTAGGTTACGCTGAGTTCTGCTCTCAAACACTACCTATATAGCATCAAATAAACCCAATTGATATTGTATAGTAGAGATGTCCGATAATATCGGCCTGCCGATATAATCGGCCGATAAATGCTTTAAAATGTAATATCGGAAATTAGCGGTATCGGTTTCAACCTCCCGATATTCCCGGGAGACTCCCGAATTTCAGTACCCCTCCTGAAAATCTCCCGGGGCAACCATTCTCCCGAATTTCTCCCGATTTAAAGCCGGACAACATTATTGGGGACGTGCCTTAAAGGCACTGCCTTTAGCGTCCTCTACAACCTGTCGTCACGTACGCTTTTCCTCCATACAAACAGCCTGCCGGCCCAGTCACATAATATATGCGGCTTCTACACACACACGAGTGAATGCAAGGCATACTTGATCAACAGCCATACAGGTCACACTGAGGGTGGCCGTATAAACAACTTTAACACTGTTACAAATATGCACCACACAAGAATGACAAACACATTTCGGGAGAACATCCGCACCGTAACACAACATAAACACAACAGAAGAAATACCCAGAACCCCTTGCAGCACTAACTCTTCAGGGACGCTACAATATACACCACCCGCTACCACCACTTTTTCCCATAATTCTTCACCCACTAATGGGTCTTCCACTCGATTTATCGCCAGTTCAAGCTCGTTTGCCTTCCATGTGCTTTCCACCGCAACGAAGCAAAGCAGACGTGACGTCATATGTAACACAGAAATGTATTTTCTGTTTGTGCGTAACTCCCTGTCGCACGCAAGCAGATTTTAGCTCAATTGATCCGCCATGTTGTCTGGCAAATATAGACGCCCTGCTTATATGTAGCGCAGGCGGCAGTGGATCTCGACACATTAACTTAAATGGAAACGGAAAGAGTCCGCTGCCGTGGCGGTGCCATTCCTCAGCCATTTCGCAATCTAATAAGAATCAGGAGTAAGACAGAAGAGACAAACTTCTACACCACACAATCTGATAATTTCCAGTATGTGATGCACGTGATATCAGAGGATAACTTACTGCTTTGCTGTCATTACCAAACAGCACTAGGCCCCCTTTGGTGACGAGGCCCGGTTGGCACGCCCCGGGGATCTCCAGGGGTTGTCCATTTGCTGCCGTGCCATTATCCACCAGCGACGAGCCATAGAAAGTCACTTTCTACAAATAAAACATACACACTAAGTCACTTTCCATCATCTGTACATTTTCTATCACTTGTCCCTCTCAGCGTTGCTGGGGTGCTGGAGCCTATCCCAGCTGACTAGGTCACTTTACACTATACCAGGGGTCGGCAACCCAAAACGTTGAAAGAGCCATATTGGACCAAAAATACAAAAAACAAATCTGTCTGGAGCCGCAAAAAATTAAAAGCCGTATATAAGTCTTATAATGAAGACAAGATATCACATAAGTGTCTATATTAGCTATGATAGCCTACTATCAAAATGACTTTAAAGGCCTTAAATAAGTGTTATAATGAAGACAACACATGATGTAAGTCTCTATATTGGCTATAATAGCCTACTATCAAAATGACTACCGTATTTTCCGCACTATTAGCCGCACCTAAAAAACACAAATTTACTCAAAAGCTGACAGTGTGGCTTTTAACCCGGTGCGCTTTATATATGGATTAATATTACGATTCATTTTCATAAAGTTTCGATCTCGCAACTTCGGTAAACAGCCGCCATCTTTTTTCCCGGTAGAACAGGAAGCGCTTCTTCTTCTACGCAAGCAACCGCCAAGGTAAGCACCCGCCCCCATAGAACAGGAAGCACTTCTTCTTCTACTGTAAGCAACCACCCGCCCGCGTAGAAGAAGAAAAAGCGCGGGGATATACCGTACGTTTCATTTCCTTTGTGTGTTTACATCTGTAAAGACCACAAAATGGCTCCTACTAAGCGTCAGGGATCCGGTTCATGAAAAGACGCAATCTCTCCATCCGCACACGGATTACTATTTCACAGCAACTGATATTCCTGTGAACCGCACTGTGGATATAACGGGAGCACGTACGGTGAATATTCGCACCACAGGGAATGAGAAGTCATCCTTCACTGTGGTTCTAGCTTGCCATGCTAATGGCCAGAAACTTCCACCTATGGTGATATTCAAAAGGAAGACCTTGCCAAAAGAGACCTTTCCAGCCGGCGTCATCATAAAAGCTAACTCGAAGGGATGGATGAAGAAAAGATGAGCGAGTGGTTAAGGTAAGTTTAAGTTTACGCGAAGAGGCCGGGTGGCTTTTTTCACGCAGCTCTGTCCATGTTGATATACGTATGTTTGTGATTGCACATTTGCGTACATTTTGGGAGTGAACAGAGTTGTTAGAACGCTGGTTTTTAATATATTATTAAAGTTTGACTGACCTATCTGACTGTTTTTTTGACATTCCTTTAGCGCAGTTAGATGCGGCTTACAACACCGGGCGGCTTATAGGTGGACAAAGTTTTGAAATATGCCGTTCATTGAAGGCGCGGCTTTTAACCCAGGGCGCCTTATGGTGCGGAAAATACGGTATGTGTCGCAGGCTGAAGCAAATCTCCGTTGACAGAAATATTGACATTAAATATTTATTCTACAGATTTTTACAACATTCGAAACCATTAATAAATCAGAGGCTACTCAGAAGGTGAGATAACTCCTGGACATTACTGGCTTTTAATGACCAAAGGTATAGATGTGTGTGTCCAAGTTAAAGTAAATGGCAGCCTGTCTTCTTCTAATTTATTATAATCTTTGGCAAGCTAGGTAATGTTTGCTGTGGTCTGGAACAACATGGCACACAAACAACTATCTGAAATGCAGCCAATATTACATACAAATAATGTGTCATGAGACATGCAAATATAAATTACATAGAAAGAGGATAAAAGTAAAAGATATTAAATGAGCTCAAATATACCTACAAATGAGGCATAATGATGCAAAATGTACATACAGCTAGCCTAAATAACATGTTAGCATTGATTAGCTTGCAGTCATGCACTGACCAAATATGCCTGATTAGCACTCCAACAAGTCAATAATATCCACAAAGCTCACCTTTGTGCATTCACGCACAGCATAAAATGTTTGGTGGACAAAATGAGACAAAGAAGGAGTGGAAGATTTCACATGAAACATCACAGTCCACACTATGGTGAGTTCAAGAACCGCCGAAATTAGTAGGACAAGACGATGTTCACCAAACAGTCTCATCGGTGAAACATACACACAAACAAAGTAAACAGTGGGCTTTCTAACAATTGGGAAGGTTTGTGTCATGTTTGTCCTCAAACAAAAAACAGACTTAAAAAAATAAAAATTTAATTCCCCCATCTTTTTCCATTTTCAATCCTTTTTTAAAAATGCTCCAAGGAGTCCCAATGGCGACACTAAAGAGCCGTATGCGGCTCGAGAGCCGCGGGTTGCTGACCCCCGCACTAAACAATTAACATAACATGCATGCTTTTATTATGCAACACAATTATCATAACATTTTACTACACTTCACAATTAACATAACATGCATGTGGGAGGAACAGATAGAGGATGAGATGCTGGATCAATACTTAATAAGATACCTGTCCATCAACTTCTGCCCAGGCACCAGGTACTTTGTCATTTCCTCTGATCCAGTTGTGGATGGCTTCAGCAGATTGGTTCCAGTCAATCTACAATAAAAACATTTGTCACAGGGGAACACAGTTTAGTTGTAACGCTGGTGTTGAAAGACTTCAAACTGCATGCAAGTCTTCCAATCGAGCAAAAACACTTATACACATTAATCTTACACATGACTTCATAATTGTTGTGTCACAATGTGTGTTTTTGGTGCATACTAGGGTCTCCTAATTGCCTGTCTGCGAGCTGTCTGTGGCAGAAAATATCTTTGACACAATTTACATCATAATAACAACTAAAAAAGACCTCCGCCAGCTCCAATCTGACAATAGTATTAAAGTCCTGAATCCAGACAGTGATCCCGATCAGCCCCAAAATGTAATTGTGGGGGGGGGGGGGGCGTGGCCTGCTGTCCTGCAGCGAGGCGGGGTGTGCCAGGACCGGCCTCGAAATCAGTGACAGGTGAGTAGATGGTCCACCTGGGCCTTGTTATCTAATCACCTGTCGCTCTGTTATAAGCAGCAGCCAGGAGGAGAGACGTGGTTGGAGTGGGAGTTGGAGCTGGAGCCAGAGCGCGAGCAAGAGCGAGAGAGAGAAAAAGACAATTGCTGAAAAGCACCCGAGAGACTTATTGAAAAATAAACCTGTGTTGTGAACCTGAACCGGGCTCTCATGTCGGTGATTGGTGGTCTGGAGAACCCACTGGGGGGCAACCTCCACAGTAATCACTTGTTCTTTATTCCATTTCAGACGTTTCCCTGAAGTTTAATCAAAATCCTACCATAACTTTTTGAGCCATCTCTAGTGGAGTGAAAGAAATGGAACGAACCCTCTTATCATACACTTTGTCTCTGCGGGTGGAGGCGGGACCGCTAGCAGACACCGCTAGCAGACACAGAAGTTGAAGCTTGTAATGTAAACATAGAATGTTATCAGTTGTTCCTTATCCAATTCCAAAAATGTACTGAAAGTTTCACAAAAATAAGCCCCTAACTTTTTGAGTGATGTTGTAACGAACTAACAAACAGACAAAACTAACAAACAGACACACATTATAAATGCACTGCAGGACTGCTTTACAAAAGGCCCATAAAAAGTGGTAAATGTTTGCTGCATGTTTCAAAACATGGCAAAACACCACAGGTAGGAAGCATGATAACATGAATGTGCAGGAAATTAGTCTCTCTCTGGGGAACGCTGCGTGGTACATGCCTTATTTAAATAGGGAGTCTGCACCCGTTTTGTACATTTTATAGTTTGCACACGCTGTTTAAGGCCCTATATTGGTGAAAAGTAGATCAGGCCCCAATCCCTTTTGGAGTACATTTGCAACAACTGGTTTAATTTTTCAAATTTTACTGTGCTGCTATTGAATACATATACATATATTTTTTTATAATTCAGGTTATCTAACAATCTTTATTCTACACTGCTCATCTAGCTCACTTCAGTCCTGTTTACTGTGATAACGGCATAAAAAAAGCAACAGGAAAGTCAACTATGTGAAACACTACTCATTGTATCCCATTGGGTTGAGTTTTTTCTTGCCCTGATGTGGGATCTGAGCCGAGGATGTCGTTGTGGCTTGTACAGCCCTTTGAGACATTTGTGATTAAGGGCTATGTAAATAAACTTTGATTGATGATTGATTGATTGATACTCTAAAATATTTATTTTTCCCCTCCAAGGTAAATGCTGTACATTATTATCTTGCAGTCTTCAATAAAAAGCATGTTACATGCTACAATGGTTGCATTTTTGAGGTACCCAGAATACATTAAATTTGTATTTTGAGTTACGAGTTCCGTCAAGGAACCAAATAAAGAATAGAATAGAATAGAATAGAATAGAATAGAGTTTTATTGTCATTATTACAGTGAACAGGTTCAAAGAACAACGAAATTGGAGCAGATCCCCTAAGGTGCATACACAATAATATAGTAATATAAATAGTAAAAAGATAAAAAAGAGGATATATATATATATATATATGTAAAGTATACATCCACATACATGCATATAGCCATACATATGCATGTACAGTATATATTTGTATATATATATATATTTGTGTATATATATATATATATATATATATATATATATATATATATATATATATATATATATATATACATATACAAACGTATATACACATACACACACACACACACACACACACACACACACACACATATATATATATATATATATATATATATATATATATATACACATACATATATATATATACACATACATATACAAACGTATATACACATACATACACACACACACACACACACACACACATATATATATATATGTATATATATACACATACATACATATACATACACATATATACACAAACATACACACACACACACATATATATATATATACAAATATATATATACACATACATACATACATACATACATATATATATATATATATATATATATATATATATATATATATATATATATACATATATATATACACACATACTGTACATACATACATATATACATACATACATATATACACATATAAAGTGACAGAGGTGTAAGGTGACAGGTTATTGCACATTACTCTGTTTCACAGTCCAGTATTATCAAGACGTCATTTGGGATAAATAAACTTGTATTTAAAGGTGCCACAGTTTTACCTTTGAATTGTCCTTTTTTTGGATGCACTCATATGTGGCGCCTTCCTCTGGCTGTGTGATCCGTGGAGCCTTCCCCTCTGCAATGAGCCTCACGGCCTCCACCTGGAACCAAAAAATAGAGGTTTGTTTCACACTCTTGACCTATATTGTCCTCATCTGCTTTTAACGCTGGACCATTTTTTTGTTCAACAGGAAGCAGTTGGGGAAAATGCTTTGATAAACAATAGCAGACTGTGTACTTGGTTGGCATAACAGGAAAGAACAAAAGCTACCATGAAGAAAGTCAAAGGTAATACTGTACATCATCTGGATGTTCAGTTTCTTAGGTAACCTTAGGTAACAAATAAAAAAAAACTATATTTGACATGAAACTTCCTTGAATAAAAAACCCAGAACATTTATTCAACAGGAAAACATAATGAACCTATTCGAGTGGGCTTCACCTACCAATACTTTTGACATAAATTATTTTATTGTTGTAATTCCTGTTTCTGCCAACGTTTCCTTCTCGGCAGTTAATGTAGCCTGTTCACAATGAACTTTAGTCTCTGCCAAAGCTGGTCTTTTTCCACAAATTCTGTTTATCCTTCAAAGGACAGAATTTCCGGGAGCAGCCAAGGTGTTCAGGGTTTGAGGGCCTTAAGAGCTCAAGTCTGCTATTTGCATACTTGCCAACCCTCCCGGATTTTCCGGGAGACTCCCGAAATTCAGCGCCTCTCCCGAAAACCTCCCGGGACAAAATTTCTCCCGAAAATCTCCCGAAATTCAGGCGGAGCTGGAGGCCACGCCCCCTCCAGCTCCCTGCGGACCTGAGTGACGTGTCGACAGCCTGTTTTCACGTCCGCTTTCCCACAATATAAACAGCGTGCCTGCCCAATCACGTTATAACTGTAGAATGATCGAGGGCGAGTTCTTGGTTTCTTATGTGGGTTTATTGTTAGGCAGTTTCATTAACGTCCTCCCAGCGCGGTAACAACCAGTGTTGGGTTAGTTACTGAAAACCAGTAACTAGTTACAGTTACTAGTTACTTTATTTCAAAAGTAACTCAGTTACTAACTCAGTTACTTACACCAAAAAGTAATGCGTTACTGTGAAAAGTAACTATTTAGTTACTTCTTTTTTTCTTCTTTTTTTTTTAAAGCTCCCATTAATGCCCTTTTTGCCTTCATTTCAGTACTGTTATTGCACTGGAGAATAATACAATCTGTTGATCAACTTGACATACATTTTTATTTTCCTTTTAACATAATTAATGAAAAACAGTGCAACATAAAAAGGCATTCCTCCTTTCTTTAAACTTGGACCAATGACCATGAATAAAAAACAAGTTAAAGTGCAACATAAGAAGGCACATCATCTTCCTTGAAACATAAAGCCTGACATCTGGAGTGATGCTGCTGTCTTCCACACTTGGAGCCATGGATTGCAGAATACTTGTTTTCAGTGGCAGGATCATTGACACAGATGGTGAAGTTTCAGTGCTCAGTAGAGATGGAACACTTTTGAGGGGTTTAAGCACCTGGAGGACCTCACCTGCCACTCTCACATCATCATCAGACAGGGTGACATTTGTCTTCAGGGTGTTGTGGGTCAATGCAGAGTATATAGCTGCCTGCTGCTCCAACATATCATAAGTGGAGTTCCACCTCGTTGGGACATCATGTATGAGCAGGCAGCTTTAGCATTTCTTGCTTTGTCTTAAGCACATGAGCAGCTGTTGTGCTTGGGTGGAAGTAAGAAACCTTCCTGATCCTCCCAAAGAGGCGCTCCATCCTATTGACTGAGATTCCCTTCTGTGATGCCAAATTCACTACATGTGCAAAGCACCTATCTGTGGTCCCAGTCCTGCCTCATTCTCTGTAATTATTTGATTTTTGGCATTATCACGTGTGACTGGGATATCTTTATCTTCCAGTCCTCCACTGCTTGTGTCAGTACCTGCGCAAGGTGACTCTCGTAGAGGGGGCGTGTCTTCTCATCTCCCAGTCTGCTGTGATGGAGTGAGCGCTTATAGTTCCGTTGGACGTCCACCCGTCTGTCATGAGCGCAACAGATGATGCTCGGGATAGTTCATCCACAACTTTTTTCTTCTCCTGCTCATAAAGATCTGGCACAATCTTATTGCTGAAGTGGGTGCGCGACGGGATGTCGTAACGTGGTTCAAGCACGTTCAGCATGTGTTTAAAACCCTCGTTTTGCACAACCGAGTCTGCACTTATAAACACACCGATTCAATGGCGGGGGCGTTCAAGCTCCTCCGTTACTCCGCTCGCCATGACCACGCTGTGTGTGGACTGAACGTGCCAACAACTTTTTTTCCCCACACCCACACCCACACACACATAGACCGCGCCTCTTTTCTTCTCTCCGGCTTGTGACAGAGGAAGATTCAGAAGAACGACACCGCAGCGCTTCTGTTTCTAGCCGATACTACATCAAAAGTAACGTAAAATAACGCAGTAACGCATCATGTAGTAACGGTAACTAAATTACTGAATAAAAAAAAATAACGCGTTAGATTACTAGTTACCGCCGAAACTAACGGCGTTACAGTAACGCGTTACTTTGTAACGCGTTAGTCCCAACACTGGTAACAACACACAACAACAGCAGTCACTTTTTCGTCTACCGTAAAGCAGTTCGTCTGCCGTAAACAGCAAAGTTGTGACACTCTTAAACAGGACAAAACTGCCATCTACTGTACATGCATATGTGACAATAACATCTACGGTTTTTAGAGAGTGCAGTGCACAACTGCGCACACAACAAGGAGACGAAGCAGAAGAACGAGGAAGATACAGCCGTGGCGACGCCGACGACAAGTAAGATGAAGAAATACGCTTGTAAGTTCCAAGCCGCAGCTGCGTTTGGACCTGGATAGCCTCCGGGAAGAAGTAGTGGACTACCAAGTGCTTGGCAGTGAAGATCTTCCTCAGGAAGCAAAGATTGACCGGTTTTGGGAGATGGAAGATTCCAGACTCTAGTGCAATTGATGAAAGCACTTTTGTGCGTGCCACACAGCAATGCATCATCAGAGAGGGTGTTCAACATGGTTAGAAAAAAAGTGACAGAGAATAGAACAAGGATGGACAATTCAACCCTTAATTCAACAATGAGTAGATGACTGTTATGTGTGTGTATAAGTGTAAATAAATGAACACTGAAATTCAAGTATTTCTCTTATTTATTTATATATATATATATATATATATATATATATATATATATATATATATATATATATATATATATATATATATATGTCTTAATAAGGTTATCCAAAAAATAGTGCTCGATACCGTAGTAGAGCGCAATATATGTATGTGTGGGAAAAAAATCACAAGACTATTTCATCTCTACAGGCCTGTTTCATGAGGGGGGGTTCCCTCAATCATCAGGAGATTTTAATGGGAGCATTCACATACCATGGATTATATAGGGCACAGAGTGGGTGGGTACAGGCTGGTGTAGGGGCGTGGTGATTGGCTCATGTGTTACCTAGGAGGTGTTTCCGTCTGTGGCGGCATGCTGTTACAATTTCGCTGCGCTTATTGAGGGATGACAGGTCTGGACGGTAAATAATAAACAGTTTTTCTTTCAAGCATAGGTTGCATCTTTTATTACCACTATTGTAAGGTGTGCTGGATGCAAGAATTTGCCATGTTATTGAATATTCAACATTATTGTCTTTGAGGTCCCAAATGTGTTTGCTGAGTTCTGTGGTATTCCGCAGGTTTTGGTTCCTGAAAGAAGCCTTGTGATTGTTCCATCTGGTTTTGAACTCTCCTTCAGTTAATCCTACATATGTGTCGGATGTGTTAATGTCCTTGCGTGTTACCTTAGATTGGTAGACAACTGATGTTTGTAAGCACCCCCCGTTGAGAGGGCAATCAGGTTTCTTTCGACAGTTGCAACCTTTGTTGGTTTTGGAGTCGCTCTGTCCGGGGGCCGACGGCTCATTTGCAATTGTTTTGTTGTGGTTTGAGATGATTTGTCGTATATTGTTCATACAGCTGTAGCTCAATTTAATGTTGTTCTTGTTGAATACTTTTCTTAGGGTGTTGTCTTTGGGAAAGTGTTTGTCAATCAGATTGAGGAATTTGTGTCCAATGTTAGTTGAGACGTTTTTGCTGTATGGGGGGTTGTACCAGATGATGTCGTTTCGTTTTCTGTTCTTTTTCGGTTGGTTTCCTGGCGTGGGTTCATAGGTGAGGGTGAAATTGTATCCGCTTTCATCAAGGGCTTTTTGGTACGGGGGGGTTGCTTGGTCAAATTCAGCTTTGCTAGATGACAGCATCGATAGCCTTTTATTAATTCCGGTAGGTATTCTTTTCGTGGTGGTGGGTGGGTGGTTGCTGTCATGGTGCACGTATTGGAGTGTTGTGTTGGGTTTCGTGAATGGTTGGTAGCTGTTATTTCTCAGGTTGAAAGTGACGTCAAGGAAAATGACGGTTTGCTTGTTGGCTTCAATCGTGATCCGTAGGCCGTTCTCTTTGAAAATTTGGCATATGCGCTTCTTGGTATTCTCGCTGCTCCTTGGCGAGGCGCCCCTACACCAGCCTGTACCCACCCACTCTGTGCCCTATATAATCCATGGTATGTGAATGCTCCCATTAAAATCTCCTGATGATTGAGGGAACCCCCCCTCATGAAACAGGCCTGTAGAGATGAAATAGTCTTGTGATTTTTTTCCCACACATACATACATATACATATATATATATATATATATATATATATATATATATATATATATATATATATAATTCACTGAAAATCAAGTATTTCATATATACATATATATATATATATATATATATATATATATATATATATGTATATATGAAATACTTGACTTGGTGAATTCCAGCTGTAAATATACTCCTCCCCTCTTAACCACGCCCCCCCCCCGACCACCACCCCCCCCACTTCCCGAAATCGGAGGTCTCAAGGTTGGTAAGTATGGCTATTTGTGACAGATATGGTCCTGATGTCCTCATCAAGCTGGGACCGTCAATGTTTACTGGAGCAATTCACAACGATGAGAGTGTGACGTTTCTGGGATGAGACTCAGCACCTCTAAATTTGAGGCCGAGGTTCTCAGCCGGAAAAGGAAGGTCTTGCCCCAGGTGGTGGAGTTTAAGCGTCTCCGGACCTCGTTCACGGCTCTGGCGCGAAGAAATCAACAGGTGAATCGTCACCGCGTTTGCAGACATGTGGTTGCTGTAAAGAGAGAGCTGAGCCAAAAAACAAAAAGCTCTCATTTTATCGGTTGGTCTACGATCTAAATGGGATCTCATTCCATCGCAGATACGATAAAAAACCCCAAAAGGAAGAGTCACCATCCGCCCTTGAGGATGCTGAGATAGCAGGACGCACCATCTGAGGGCTCGAATTTAACCACGGCCATTTGCCGTCATGCCCTTGACTTTTTACTTGTTAATGGACGAGGGACAGTAAACGGTATAATGATAATTTGCGATACAATTCCAGACGGTTAGTAACACAGTCTAATTTTTCAATTACAGAAAAAGCGTCATTTATTAATGCATTTTACGCAACAGGAAGTCAGGCGCATGCGCACTAGCGTCGTTTGGCTTGATACTCATGGCGGACCAACCACACAGACTTTGCTGCGGAGATTTCCCCTCGGATTAAACAGAGCCAAGAAGCTTGGTTTAACGTCATTTTCCCTCGCTCCCCGCCGTGTGTTTAAGAGCGCACTGCTGTGTTTAGATGGAGACAGGTGTGGACAATATTGGAGACACTTGTCCCCACACTATAAGTAAACAGCGAAGGAGAAAACTATTTGATGTTGCTTTTATTTTCTCAATACAGCATCCATCAGCTGCTGTGACTGAGAGTTAATGAGGTGAGGAAACATGCAGCAGGCGATGTGTCGTGAACGTTGTCACAACTTGTTTATAAAGTCTTTAGTTTGTTTACTGAGATGATCACTCGTCCTTTATCTAACTGCAAACTGTATCAGTGTTCAAATAACATCAACACTAATTTAAATGTTTCGTAATCTCATCGAATTCAATGAAGGCTTTGAAGATTGTGTATTCGATGTGAGAGGTGTCACTCCTCTTTGTTTTTGTTGGCCAAACTGTAGTACTGATAGGACTTGGAGAACAACAAAGCTTGTTTATTTGACTTTATCTTCATCAGCCAAACTGCTTTGAGTTTTATTTTATTTTGATGTCAAAAAGTAAACACCAGGTTTTTTGTACATTACTGGTGTTTTTTTCATGTCACAAAGGTGTTACTTCAAAAACCATTCATGTGACACAGAATTTTGTTAATGTTTTATTGTGTATAGTTAATTCCTATACAACATATTTCTGCTCAAACTCTTAATGGATCTGTCCCGATACATCATCTACATGTACATATAAATGTACATAACTTAAATAAATAATTTAAAAAAAAAAACTCCCTCTATCAAAATGTCAAAATAGATATAAAGACATCATGTAATGACAAAAAGCTGACAAGTTGATATTATTAAAGAATTAAAAAAAACAACTAATATTTGTCTTTAGATATATTAGACTCCTCTCTGAGCTGCCACCTTAACGTGGTAGAGGAGTTTGCGTGTCCCAATGATCCTAGGAGCTATGTTGTCCGGGGGCTTTATGCCCCCTGGTAGGGTCTCCCAAGACAAACTGGTCCTAGGTGAGGGATCAGACAAAGAGCAGCTCGAAGACCTCCATGAAAAATAAAAATCAAGGACCCAGATTTCCCTCGCCCGGACGCGGGCCCCCTCTGGAGCCAGGCCCGGAGGTGGGGCACGATGGCGAGCGCCTGGTGGCCGGGCCTGTCCCCATGGGGCCCGGCCGGGCACAGCAGGGGTCATAGAGGTCGGGTGCGATGTGAGCTGGGCGGCAGCCGAAGGCAGGGCACTTGGCTGTCTGATCCTCGGCTACAGAAGCTAGCTCTTGGGACGTGGAACGTCACCTCGCTGGGCGGTAAGGAGCCTGAGCTAGTGCGCGAGGTGGAGAAGTTCCGGCTAGATATAGTCGGACTCACTTCGACGCACAGCAAGGGCTCTGGAACCAGTTCTCTCGAGAGGGGCTGGACTCTCTTCCACTCTGGCGTTGCCGGCAGTGAGAGGCGACGGGCTGGGGTGGCAATTCTTGTTTCCCCCCGGCTCAGAGCCTGCACGTTGGAGTTCAACCCGGTGGACGAGAGGGTAGCTTCCCTCCGCCTTCGGGTGGGGGAACGGGTCCTGGCTGTGGTTTGCGCTTACGCGCCAAACCGCAGCTCAGAGTACCCACCCTTTTTGGATTCACTCGAGAGAGTACTTGAGAGTGCTCCCCCGGGTGATTCCCTCGTTCTACTGGGGGACTTCAATGCTCATGTTGGCAGCGACAGTGAAACCTGGAGAGGCGTGATTGGGAACCCGAGCGGTGTTTTGTTATTGGACTTTTGTGCCCGTCACAGATTGTCCATAACGAACACCATGTTCAAACATAAGGGTGTCCATATGTGCACTTGGCACCAGGACACCCTAGGCCGCAGTTCCATGATCGACTTTGTAGTTGTGTCATCGGATTTGCGGCCTCATGTTTTGGACACTCGGGTGAAGAGAGGGGCGGAGCTTTCTACCGATCACCACCTGGTGGTGAGTTGGCTGCGATGGTGGGGGAGGATGCCGGACAGACCTGGCAGGCCCAAACGCATTGTGAGGGTTTGCTGGGAACGTCTGGCAGAGTCTCCTGTCAGAGAGAGTTTCAATTCCCACCTCCGGAAGAACTTTGAACATGTCACGAGGGAGGTGCTGGACATTGAGTCCGAATGGACCATGTTCCGCGCCTCTATTGTCGAGGCGGCTGATTGGAGCTGTGGCCGCAAGGTAGTTGGTGCTTGTCGTGGCGGTAATCCTAGAACCCGTTGGTGGACACCGGCGGTGAGGGATGCCGTCAAGCTGAAGAAGGAGTCCTATCGGGTTCTTTTGGCTCATAGGACTCCTGAGGCAGCGGACAGGTACCGACAGGCCAAGCGGTGTGCGGCTTCAGCGGTCGCAGAGGCAAAAACTCGGACATGGGAGGAGTTCGGGGAGGCCATGGAAAACGACTTCCGGACGGCTTCGAAGCAATTCTGGACCACCATCCGTCGCCTCAGGAAGGGGAAGCAGTGCACTATCAACACCGTGTATGGCGAGGATGGTGTTCTGCTGACCTCGACTGCGGATGTTGTGGATCGGTGGAGGGAATACTTCGAAGACCTCCTCAATCCCACCAACACGTCTTCCTATGAGGAAGCAGTGCCTGGGGAGTCTGTGGTGGGCTCTCCTATTTCTGGGGCTGAGGTTGCTGAGGTAGTTAAAAAGCTCCTCGGTGGCAAGGCCCCGGGGGTGGATGAGATCCGCCCGGAGTTCCTTAAGGCTCTGGATGCTGTGGGGCTGTCTTGGTTGACAAGACTCTGCAGCATCGCGTGGACATCGGGGGCGGTACCTCTGGATTGGCAGACCGGGGTGGTGGTTCCTCTCTTTAAGAAGGGGAACCGGAGGGTGTGTTCTAACTATCGTGGGATCACACTCCTCAGCCTTCCCGGTAAGGTCTATTCAGGAGTACTGGAGAGGAGGCTACGCCGGATAGTCGAACCTCGGATTCAGGAGGAACAGTGTGGTTTTCGTCCTGGTCGTGGAACTGTGGACCAGCTCTATACTCTCGGCAGGGTCCTTGAGGGTGCATGGGAGTTTGCCCAACCAGTCTACATGTGTTTTGTGGACTTGGAGAAGGCATTCGACCGTGTCCCTCGGGAAGTCCTGTGGGGAGTGCTCAGAGAGTATGGGGTACCGGACTGTCTGATTGTGGCAGTCCGCTCCCTGTATGCTCAGTGCCAGAGCTTGGTCCGCATTGCCGGCAGTAAGTCGGACACGTTTCCAGTGAGGGTTGGACTCCGCCAAGGCTGCCCTTTGTCACCGATTCTGTTCATAACTTTTATGGACAGAATTTCTAGGCGCAGTCAAGGCGTTGAGGGGATCTGGTTTGGTGGCTGCAGGATTAGGTCTCTGCTTTTTGCAGATGATGTGGTCCTGATGGCTTCATCTGGCCAGGATCTTCAGCTCTCACTGGATCGGTTCGCAGCCGAGTGTGAAGCGACTGGGATGAGAATCAGCACCTCCAAGTCCGAGTCCATGGTTCTCGCCCGGAAAAGGGTGGAGTGCCATCTCCGGGTTGGGGAGGAGATCTTGCCCCAAGTGGAGGAGTTCAAGTACCTCAGAGTCTTGTTCACGAGTGATGGAAGAGTGGATCGTGAGATCGACAGGCGGATCGGTGCGGCATCTTCAGTAATGCGGACGCTGTATCGATCCGTTGTGGTGAAGAAGGAGCTGAGCCGAAAGGCAAAGCTCTCAATTTACCGGTCGATCTACGTTCCCATCCTCACCTATGGTCATGAGCTTTGGGTTATGACCGAAAGGACAAGATCACGGGTACAAGCGGCCGAAATGAGTTTCCTCCGCCGGGTGGCGGGGCTCTCCCTTAGAGATAGGGTGAGAAGCTCTGCCATCCGGGGGGAGCTCAAAGTAAAACCGCTGCTCCTCCACATCGAGAGGAGCCAGATGAGGTGGTTCGGGCATCTGGTCAGGATGCCACCCGAACACCTCCCTAGGGAGGTGTTTAGGGCACGTCCGACCGGTAGGAGGCCGCGGGGAAGACCCAGGACACGTTGGGAAGACTATGTCTCCCGGCTGTCCTGGGAACGCCTCGGGGTCCCACAGGAAGAGCTGGACGAAGTGGCTGGGGAGAGGGAAGTCTGGGCTTCCCTGCTTAGGCTGCTGCCCCCGCGACCCGACCTCGGATAAGCGGAAGAAGATGGATGGATGGATGGAAAAAACTCCCTCTATCAAAATGTCAAAATAGATATAAAGACATCATGTAATGACAAAAAGCTGACAAGTTGATATTATTAAAGAATTTTTAAAAAAACCTAATATTTGTCTTTAGATATATGGATAACGTTTATCTATAGGTTTAGACATTACAAAAGATATGATGGTATTACGTTCACACCCCAACACTGCTTTACTTAAAAATCCGTAATCATGATTTTAATATTGATAACAATAATCTTAATTATTATATTGGCCATAATTTGCAGCCTTAGATCTCATACATGAACACTATCTTTATCTATATGGACAAAAAGTGCAGTTACATCTGAAGGCCATCAGGTGCCATCTTTCAACATTATCCATCCATTTTCTACCGCTTATTCCCTTTGGGGTCGCGGGGGGCGCTGGAGCCTATCTCAGCTACAATCGGGCGGAAGGCGGGGTACACCCTGGACAAGTCGCCACCTCATCGCAGGGCCAACACAGATAGACAGACAACATTCACACTCACATTCACACACTAGGGCCAATTTAGTGTTGCCAATCAACCTATCCCCAGGTGCATGTTTTTGGAGGTGGGAGGAAGCCGGAGTACCCGGCGGGAACCCACGCAGTCACGGGGAGAACATGCAAACTACACACAGAAAGATCCCGAGCCCGGGATTGAACCCAAGGACCTTCGTATTGTGAGGCAGATGCACTAACCCCTCTAACACCGTGCTGCCCTACTGACAATTTTATTTTTAGTAATTAAAGAAAGTTTATTTGGATAATCATCTGACCATTAAAATAGTATGATAATGTTTACATGCTTTATTGGTTTTTTTGTATTTTTTGAGTGAAGAAGCCGGCGCAAAAGGAATGTGTTTTCGGTCCCAGCCGGGATTTCCTCAGGTGGAAATCCCAAGCGACCACTTGGTGTAACTGCGCGATAATCATTAATTTGACTACTGACAATTTTATTTTTAGTAATTAAAGAAAGTTTCTTTGGATAATCATCTGACCATTAAAAGAGTATGATAATGTTTACATGTTTTAATGTTTTTTTTGTTTTATATGTATATATAGACACATATAAAAACTGTTTTTTGAACTGTTTTTAACTTTTAAACTGTTTTTATCTAACAAACTGTTCTTAGGGTAATTTATATTTGCTTTTTAAATGTGTATTTTTATTTCTGTTTTAAATGTTATTTTTTAGTCTGTTCTTTGCCTCTATTTCTTTGTGGTGTACAGCCCTTTGTTTTTCAACTGTGCTTGTTTTTAAAGGGCTTTATAAATAAAGTTGGTATGGTATGGTATGGTATATATATATATATATATATATATATATATATATATATATATATATATATATATATATATATACATATAAAATAATGTATACCTTACACAATATATATATATATATTGTGTAATGTAGTTTTAAGATTGTGTGTGTGTGTGTATTTATATATATAAAATAATGTATACCTTACACAATATATATATATATATATATTGTGTAATGTAGTTTTAAGATTGTGTGTGTATTATATATATATATATATATATATATATATATATATATATATATATATATATATATATATATATATATATACATATATATATATATACATATATATATATATATATACACACAATATATATATATATATATATATATATATATATATATATATATATATATATATATATATATATATATATATATATATATATATACACTTTAGGTCAGGAAAAAACACAAGAGGCTATATCATCCCCAGGGAAACCTGCGAAACAGGCTTCCCTGCTCGTCAGGGGATTTTATAAAAGTCTCTCTACCCCGGTATTGAGCACTGTATAACGGATCAACCACAGAAACCTTGACTATATGCATGCATGCTTTAGAGCCCCTGCCTCGACAGAAAATAATGTTTGCCTTTGTGCCCTTCTAACTTACCTTGGTGCCCTAAAATATGAGCCCTCCTTTCAGGCAACACTTGCCTTGACCTTAAAAAGTTAAAATTTGAGGCCTGCCATCTGTTACCCCAGTCCCCAAGAGGACAGCCATAAAAGACTTAAATGACTAGACACTGGTGGCACTGACGTCCGTGGTTATGAAGTGTTTTGAAAGTCTTGTTCTCCAATCTATCAAAGCCTGCCTCCCTCAGAACTACGATCGACACTAATTTGCCTAAAGGCCAAACCGGTCCACAAAGGGACGCCATTGCCACTGCTCTCAACTCAGCTGTGGACAGATACCTATGCTGTTTGTTCACTACAGCTCGGCGTTCAACACCATGATACTTGACGTCCTTGTGGAGAAGTTGAGCTACCCGAGTCTACCCTCCCTCATTAGTTCTTGGTTAAAAAACTTCATGACCAACCAACCTCAAGTTGTTAAGATGGGTCAACTATACTCCTCCACCCTGTCACTCAGCACTGGCTTCCCTTAAAGCTGCGTGTTGAGCCCCCTCCTGTATGCCCTATATAGTATGACTGTGTGTCCCCATTCATCCCTCAAATACCATTGTCAAGTTTGCCAATGACACAACAGTGGTGGACCTGAAAGGAAAGGAAATACAGGCACTGGCAGGGAGGTGCACCAAGAACAACCTGAGGCTGAACACCACAAAGACCAAGTAGATGGTAATTGATTTAGGAGACTGAGGGGAACATGTAGTAAATGGAGCATGTGTGTAAATCAGAATAAAGATTTTTTGCCAACTTCGCCACACTTACAGTTCCTTTGACACCCTCAGGAAAGAGAAATCTTTTGTAGATGGTGTTGACGGTGTCATTAGGTTCAACATCACACTCCTTCTGCAGCAGGACCGGTCCAGTGTCAAGTCCATCATCAGCCCAAAACACAGTGAACCCGCCCTTTTTGTCACCATGGATCAAGGTCCTGTGTGAGGAAAAAATAACAAGTAAGGACATGCGTTAAGGGCAACATACAATATCCCCTGAGGAGAACATTACAATTTATACCATTTTAGATGTACCATATTTACATAAAGACCAGAAGGCGGGCTCACATTACACCAGTTTTAAAATCTCTGCATTGGCTCGCCGTGTGTTTCAGGATCAATTTTAAGGTTCTTCTTATGGTTTATAAATGTTTTTATGGTATTGGGCCTTCTTATCTTTCAGACTTGCTTTTACACTATGAACCTTCCCGGGCTCTGAGATCCTCCGGCACTCATCTCCTAATTATTCCAAAAGTCAGGACACAAAGTCACGGGATGGCATCTTTCTACCATTGTGGCCCCCGTCAATAGAACAGCTTGCCTGAGGAACTCAGGGCAGCAGAGAACGTTCATGTTTTTAAGAGCAGGGTTAAGACCCACCTTTTTTCATTTGGCTTTTACTTGATATTAATTATTTTATTGAAGTCATTTGTAGTTTACTTTTTATCCTATTAGTTATGCAAGATTTTATTTAGTTCTATTTATTATTTATTTACTGCATGTATATATATATATATATATCAAAATATAGTCAAGGTTTCTGTGGTTTATCCGTTATACCGTGCTCAGTACCGGGGTAGAGCGGAATATACGTTAGGTCAGGAAAAAGCCTGTTTCCCTGCTCGTCGGGGGATTTTATAAATAAATAAAATCCCCTGACGAGCAGGGAAACCTGCGTAACAGGCTTGTAGGGATGATATAGCCTCTGTGTTTTTTATGACCTAATGTATATATTTATAAATATATGTTTTCTTTTTTTCTATTAATCTTCATATGTCTTACTTGTATTTTATTATTTATCTCTACACATGGTTCTTACTATTTTACACGTTTTATTATTTTTATTTTCCAACGTTCCTCAGATGAGCCACCTGCCTCAGGGGTTATCGGACGTGCGTGTGGGGGCGCTTTTGTGTCAGCGTCCTGGTGTCCATGGTCTGGTGACCTCCTGGTGCAGATGGCTTTTGTGATAGTGTTTACTCACATGTCTCCTCTGTACTCATTTGTCCATATAGTTGCATATGTGTGTATGTTGTGTGAGTGTGTTTGTGTTTGGTATCTGTGTCCGTGCGTACGTATGTGATAATGAGGGATCTGGGTCACCCGGGTATTGTTTTTAACTTTGTAAAGCACTTAGCGTTGCATTTTGGGGCGGCATGGCGTAGTGGTTAGAGCAACCGTGCCAGAAACCTGAGGGTTGCAGGTTCGCTCCCCGCCTCTTACCATCCAAAAATCGCTGCCGTTGTGTCCTTGGGCGGGACACTTCACCCTTTGCCCCCGGTGCCACTCACACCGGTGAATTGAATGATGAATGATAAGTGGTGGTCGGAGGGGCCGTTGGCGCAAATTGCAGCCACGCTTCTGTCAGTCTACCCCAGGGCAGCTGTGGCTATGAAAGTAGCTTACCACCACCAGGTGTGAATGATTGATGGGTTCTACATGTAAAGCGACTTTGGGTACTTAGAAAAGCGCTATATAAATCCCAGTTATTATTATTATTATTATTATTTCTTTTATGTATGAAAAGCGCTTTACAAATACAGTTTGACTGATTGAGTTTGATAAAGTACGTGACATAATAAAAGCCAAAATTTTGTTCAGCAATATCATATAGTGAGGAAAAACAAGTATTTGATCCCCTGTTGATTTTGTAAGTTTACCTCCTTACCTCATATTTTTAAGTTCATCCGGTATTCTCGTGTAACACTCACCAGTTGATAGCAGAAGCTCCTCGATGGCGAGGCAGCAGGGACGGGTGGTAGATGATGGAGCCGTGTTTGGGATGGTCAATAACCTCCATGGGGATGAACTGGGAGCAGAAGGGCAGGACGTTGAGTTCGGCCCCCACGGCTTTGTACTGGGCCACGACCTCGGCTATGGCCTGGCCCTTCACACGCCAGCGAGGAAACTTGAACACGGCCACGCCATCCTTTTCCGCTTCTGTAGCTGCGGTTTAAAAATCAACAATTTAAGGCTCTAATGGTCTGATTAGAGCTAAAGATCAAGGAAAGTAATTTGGATAAACTAAGTGGAAGACTTGTGGAGAACCAATACAAATACAGAGCTGACATCTTAGATGGCATTAATTTGAATAACGGAGGAGATTACCAATGCAATAGATGGTAAACAGTGTGCAGCTAACAAAAGCATTTGACACAATTGATCATAATATATTAATTAACAAATTACAATGGTATGGTATCAGAGGGTTGGTCTTGAACTGGGTAAGAAGCTACTTAACCAACAGGAAGCCATACGTGAAGCTAGGCGAACACACGTCTACAGCCCTAAATATATCTTGTGGTGTACCCCAGGGATCAATACTGAGACCAAAACTGTTCAATCTCTACAAAAATGACATATGTAAAGATACAAAAGACTTAAAGTTAGTATTATTTGCAGAGGAAACGACTGAGTATGGTTCAGGAGAAAACACACAGAAGCTAATACAAATAATAACAGAAGAAATTAACAAATTAAAAATATGGTTTGACAAAAACAGACTATTTGAATCTCAGTAAAACTAAAATAATGCTATTCGCTAACGGCAGACGAGAAAGACAAACACAAATACAAATAAGACGGAGGGACATTGAAAAGATAAAAATAAATAAATCAAATGACCTGGAAACCTCATTAAAAATATACAACATAAAGTAGCAAAAAAATAGGTCAATAATGAATTAAGGCACATATGTTCTGGACCAAAAATTAAGCAAATAAGTAAACAAAGTAATAATATGGTCCAGTTTAAGAACCTGTCCAAACTCAAAGTAAAAGGAAGAATAATCCTGATAAACATCTTGAACATTATAAACAACTAATTATTTATTAGAACTTTATTGATTAGTTATTTTTCTATTGTTATATATTTGTTTATGTTAATGATTGCGCACAAGAAGTGAATAAACAAATGTGTTAGAAATTGCGATGAAGGATTAATTGCTTCTTCCTGCTCATTTTCAGACATGTTGTAATGACAAACTGTAATAATATGATGTATCAGATTGTAACTGTATGCATGTTGGAATTTTTTTTAAACCATAACCATCACCATACCCATAACTATTCTGAAACAAATATAATCAAAGACTTGTACCCCCAAGAAAGAAAGCAGAGTCCAATTGGAGTAAGTACAGTGACATCGGATTTAAAGTCACACAAAAATAAAATTACCGTGCTTACTGTCGCTACGTATTCACTGTTGCTACGTCTCAATGGTGTGTTAAAGACTAACTTCCTCTTCGTGTCTTCCGGCATTGTTTGTTCTGCTCCGGCTGTTTTGTTGTTTATTGCAAGATATTCTTGTTGTTCATTGTTGCCATTCCTAGTTTTTGAGCAAATATTAAAATACTTTTTGGTACATTTACCTGTAATTTGTTTATAAGTTGTCCATAACTAATACAAAATGTCAGCATTTCCCTGTCACCTGCTGCATGAAATCTTTCACATACGGTACTTGTTTCTGATCACTAGCAAGCCTTTAAAAAGGTCGACCAAGCTCTACCCACACACAGCCCGCTCTTATTTATATCCGTATCTACCATCTAATATGTCACACCTGACTCTTGAGTTGGGATTACAACTCCAGTATGTCAGCGTGTCTGTGATCTCTTTTTTTCCCCTTTTTTTCTCTTCCTCTTTCTTCAGGGGGAGGATCCACCAGGGCAGTTCCTTGATGTTCCATTGTTGGGGTCCCTGCAGGTAGCGTGAGTGGTTCCCGCGGCCCCGTGCTGGGCAGTGGTGGGGCAGCCTTGGCGGGCCCCGCCCTGCTCTCCTGGGGGGGTTCGGTTCGTGGGGGCTCGGTTGCTGGTGGGACGGGGCGATCTTCCCGGGGGGGATTCACTGGCTTCTCCTGGGCGCGTCTGTCTAAGGCCTGCCGTTGGCCTGCCGGGCGGCACAGTGGGCCTGGCTCTAGGTGTCCTGTCGCTGGCCAGCCTGACGGCATGGGGCCGGTGGTCCCTTGTTCCCTGGGCACCGCACCTGCTGTTTTGGCTTGGGCTCCCTGGGTGGCTGGGGCCGTACTTCGGCTCCTGTACATACCGTACATACAAATACACGTACATACTCACATACACACAATTATTCATACATACATACGCACATTAATTAATTTATACATACATACGCGTACACATAGGTACTTACCCACATACATAGGTACATGTGCTCCCACATACATACACAAATACAGTACATACATACACACTCACGGTACATACATCCCCACGCACATTCACTGTACAAACATACATATGCACATACTGTACATATTAGGGGTGTAACGGTACACAAAAATTTCGGTTCGGTACTTACCTCGGTTTAGAGGTCACGGTTCGGTTCATTTTCGGTACAGTAAGAAAACAACAAAATATAAATTTTTTGGTTATTTTTTTACCAAATTTGTAAACATTTGCATAACATACATATACACACAGGGTCCATTGCCAGGGTTAATGTGGTCAGCATATATAATATAAAAACTAAATAAGATAAGGCTCAGAATGGTTTCTTAACAAAACTTCTACATATAAAGTGCTTTTTTGATTGATTGATTGAGACTTTTATTAGTAGATTGCACAGTACAGTACATATTCCGTACAATTGACCACTAAATGGTAACTCCCGAATAAGTTTTTCAACTTGTTTAAGTCGGGGTCCACGTTAATCAACATTAAACTGCCTCAAGTTGTTGCTCAGATTAAATAAAATAAAACATTAAAGGCCTACTGAAATGCGATTTTCTTATTTAAACGGGGATAGCAGGTCCGTTCTATGTGTCATACTTGATCATTTCGCGATATTGCCATATTTTTGCTGAAAGGATTTAGTAGAGAACATCGACGATAAAGTTCGCAACTTTTGGACGCTGATAAAAAAGCCTTGCCTGTACCGGAAGTAGCAGACGAGTAGCGTGACGTCACAGGTTGTGGAACTCCTCACATCTGCACATTGTTTACAATCATGGCCACCAGCAGCGAGAACGATTCGGACCGAGAAAGCGACGATTTCCTCATTAATTTGAGCGAGGATGAAAGATTTGTGGATGAGGAAAGTGAGAGTGAAAGACTAGAGAGCGTGGGAGCGATTCAGATAGGGAAGATGCTGTGAGAGGTGGGTGGGACCTGATATTCAGCTGGGAATGACTAAAACAGTAAATAAACACAAGATATATATATACTCTATTAGCCACAACACAACCAGGCTTATATTTAATATGCCACAAATGAATCTCGCATAACAAACACTTCCCCCTCCCGTCCATCTAACCCGCCAATACAACTCAAACACCTGCACAACACACTCAATCCCACAGCCCAATGTACCGTTCACCTCCCCAAAGTTCATACAGCACATACATTTCCCCAAAGTCCCCAAACTTACGTACGTGACATGCACATAGCAGCACGCACGTACGGGCAAGCGATCAAATGTTTGGAAGCCACAGCTGCATGCGTACTCACGGTACCGTGTCTGCGTATCCAACTCAAAGTCCTCCTGGCATAGGTGGATTAATGAACGGGCCTACCGGGCCCAGGCCCAGGGGGCCAGAGGCCCCAAGGGGCCAGGCCAACTTGGCCCCGCGGCCGCGACGCATGCAAAACTACTTTTGCAAAAATAATAATCTTAGGCCCCAAGGGGCCAGGCCAACTTGGCCCCGCGGCCATGATCCATAGAGGGTCAGAGGCCCCAAGGGGCCAGGTCAACTTGGCCCCGCGGCCGCGACCCACAGAGGGCCAGAGGCCCCAAGGGGCCAGGCCAACATGGCCCTGCGGCCACGACCCACAGAGGGTCATAGGCCCCAAAGGGCCAGGCCAACTTGGCCCCGCGGCTGCGACCCACAGAAGGCCAGAGGCCCCAAGGGGCCAGGTCAACTTGGCCCCGTGGCCACGATCCATAGAGGGTAAGAGGCCCCAAGGGGCCAGGTCAACTTGGCCCTGCGGCCACGACCCACAGAGGGTCATAGGCCCCAAAGGGCCAGGCCAACTTGGCCCCGCGGCTGCGACCCACAGAAGGCCAGAGGCCCCAAGGGGCCAGGTCAACTTGGCCCCGTGGCCACGATCCATAGAGGGTAAGAGGCCCCAACGGGCCAGGTCAACTTGGCCCCGCGGCCGCGACCCACAGAGGGCCTGAGGCCCCAAGGGGTCAGGCCAACTTGGCCCCGCGGCCACGATCCATAGAGGGCCAGAGGCCCCGAGGGGTCATGCCAACTTGGCCCCGATCCATAGAGGGTCAGAGGCCCCAAGGGGCCAGGCCAACTTGGCCCCGCGGCCACGATCCACAGAGGGCCAGAGGCTCTCAATCATTATTATCAAAGCTAATTCTCAAATTGGATCACACAACCTCACTCACATATTCTTTATCAATTATTAAAGGTTGTTTCTGAATTTTGATCACAGAACTTAATGCAAATATTCTTGATTGATTGGCAAAGCTCATTCTCAAATTTTGATTACACAACCTTACTCTGACAAATTATCATTATCAAAAAGCTCTATCTCGAATTTGGATCACAGAATCTCACTCAAGTATTCTTAGCTGTGCCCCTCCCCCATCGAGTCTTTCATAAACCGGTCTGTTCTTTTAGAATCTCCTCATTTGGTACTTTGAACTCGTGAGTGACTGCTCAAAATTTGGTTTCCTTTCCCTCAGTTCAGACTCAGAGATAATTTGAAATCATTCCACAAGAAGTTTAACGCGCACACACACACGACACACACACACTTGAGTTGAGCATTACTTGGAAATTCTTATATTTTCCATTTTGCTGTTATTATCAGCATCTTCCCATTTTGTCCTTTTCTTTCAAAAAAGTTTACAGTCTGACATTTGTCACTGCTGTCAGTTAATAACTTTTTGGTCTTTGACCCATTTTGTCATTTTCTCGATTCGATCGTCACTGACCACTCTCTCCTGTCTGGCAGACATCGTTGCTGCCATCATAGCCAGCAAGCTGCCTGCAGATAGCAACATTTTGGTGTCCTTTGTGAAAATATTTAGAAAGTAGACAAAAGTACACAAAGTTGTACAACTATTATCTTTATGATCTTTTTTTTTTGTTTGTTTGTTTCTCTGTTACTGTGTGTGGCCAATTAAGCGACTTTTGGCCATACCTGGCTGGTGACATTTAGCGACTTTCTGGTTGTTGTTAAAATTAATAATAGCAACAGTTCTCTTCATCTTAATGCAATTTATTGTGTCTGTCCTTTGAGAAATATTAAGAAAGAAGACAAAAGTACAAGACATTGTACGATTACTATCTTTTTAAAAATTATTTGTTTCACTGTCAGTGTGATTGAGCGACTTTACCGCTAGATTTCGCGTCTTTTGGCCATACCTGGCTAGCGACTGAAAACATCATTTAGCGACTTTTTGGTTGTGAAGATAAGTGGTAAAAGCAGATCTGCCTGTTGGTCTTCCCACATTTTGCCATTTGGTACTTTGCACTCTTGTTGGTCACTCCAAGGCATTTGTCCCTGCCTTCAGCTAGTCATTTGGCTCTTTTGGAATTTATTTCACTGTAATTGGCTCTCTCTTTCTCCTCAGTACAAATCAGTCTGTTCCCTTGCCATTCATCACTGACCACTCCGCTCTCCTGTCTGTCAGACATTGTTGCTGCATGCAGATAGCTTGGGGTCCTTAGTGAAAATATCAGAAGAGAAAAGTACACAATTATCTTAATCATCTTTTTTTATTCACTGTCAGTCCTTCAGTGAGTCCCAGTGTGTTGGCGATTAAGCAACGTTGGCATTCGATTTAGAGACTTTTGGCCATACATGACTGGCGACTCAAAACGTCATCTAGTGACTTTCGCTGTCTGAGTTTAGCATTGATTGGAAATCTGTTATCAGTTCTTATAGAAATCAGCTGATTTCTGCTTTTGACTGTTAATGCTAGATTACTAGTTTTGAAAATTGCATCACTCACACACACACACACACACACACACACACACACACACACACACACACACACACACACACACACACACACACACACACACACACATAGTTGGTTAAGCTGTTGTGATAGGCAAAGAGCCAATGTGCACAGAAAGAAGGGAAATATGGATCATAAACGTCTTAAGTGGAGGAGCTAGAAAAAAAATTCAGCAAGAAAAGAAAAAAAAGGAATCAGTTTTACTTGAGAGTGTTCCAAATATCTCCAGCTTCTTCAGTACAAAGACATCTGCTGAAAGCAATTCTATAAATGCTACTGCAAATTCAGCTAAGGTTAGCAATGCACCTGAGCTAGCATGTAGCTCCCAAGATCCTGAGACCACTACAAGTGTACGCACTGAACCAAATGCTTCGGATGCTAATGATTCAACCAACTCAGCAGTAGCCAGTTGCTCGGATGAATGTGAGGTCACTGCACCTCTGGACAGCATAGAAAATGAGTTGAATCTTTCTTCAACACCATCTACAGTGACAACTCTACCTAGTGATCCCGCTAAATGGGCTGATACCCTCACTGAGTCAATGAAGGAAGTTCTTATTCAAAGAGGTGCAAAATCATTTCACAACCGTCACAGCCATTATCCAGCTTCTGTGAGGAACAGTGGGCTAGGAGGCAAAACCCGATGCCTAAACAATGAACATTTTACTTCACACCTGCCCAATGGACAACGAGTACAAAGAGAGTGGATGATGTACTCTCCCTCTACTGGTAATGTTTACTGCTTTGCATGCAAACTGTTTTCCCCAAAAACGCATTCTTTTGTGACAGGCTATTGTGATTGGAAACACTCACAAAGATTTGGTGAACATGAGCGAAGTGCTGAGCACATAACCTGCATGCAAGCAGTCTTGAACCGCGCCACAGGTGCCACAGTTGATGCAGACCTGTTCAAACAGTTTCAGGCAGAGAGCAGCTATTGGAGGCAGGTGTTACAAAGAGTTGTTGCAGTCATTAAATTCCTTGCAGAAAGGGGCCTTGAATTTAGGGGTAAAAATGAATCGTTAGGGTCTCCTCTCAATGGGAACTACCTTGGTATTCTGGAGGTCCTGGCTGAATTTGATCCCTTTCTAAAGGATCACATCAGAAAGTTTGGGCAGATGGGTCGAGGTAATACCTCATATCTGTCCTCCACCATTTGTGAGGAATTCATTGAATTGATGGGTGCAAAAACCAAACAGGCTATAGCAGATGAACTGCAAGCAAGCAAATACTACTCTATCATTGTGGATTCAACCCCAGATTTATCTCATGTGGACCAATTGACATTCATATTCCGTTTTGTTAGTAAAGAGGGCAGTGTTGTTGAACGCTTTGTGGGTTTTGAGCCCATTACTAGCCATACAGGTGAAAGTTTGGCTAACTGTGTCATGTCTGTGTTGGAAAATCTAGGGTTAGAGCTGTCAAATTGCAGGGGGCAGGCTTATGATAATGCCAGCAACATGTCAGGGAGGTATAATGGGTTGCAGGCTCACTTAAAGAAAAGCAACCCATTAATACACTATATTCCATGTGCAGCTCACTCTTTGAATTTGGTGGGAGTCAACAGCATTGACAGATGTGGAAATGAAGTCTCCAAGTATTTTGACTTGATTCAGTCTATTTACAACTTCACAACTGCATCCACACACCAATGGGACAGGGTATTTGGCAATTCCAACATAGATCTCACACTTAAAGCTTTATCCAACACGCGTTGGAGTTGCCGTGCAGAATCTACCAAAGCACTGTGGCAGAACTACAGTAAAATAAGAGCAGCACTACAGGGTATTTCCACTGATGACACAGAGAAACGAGACACACAAACTGAAGCTGACAGTCTAGTGCGGAAGCTGGATTCACTTGAGATGGCCTTCATGGCAGGCTTTTGGGACACTGTTCTGTCCAGATTTCAGGCCACAAGTCTGCAACTTCAAAAAGCAGACATGGACCTTGGTACAGCCGTTAGATTGATGGAATCTCTGCGCACCTTTGTTCTCTCCCAAAGAGATCTATTTGATCATTTTGAGCAGAAAGCCTTAAACATGTTGGGTGGCACCCCATCTTACAGGGCTGAACGGACGAAGAAACGTAAAAAGTTTGCTGATGAATCAGCATCCCCAGATGTTGTGCTTGAGGGAAGGCAACTGTTTCAAATAGAGACATTTATTGCCTCTATTGATCAACTGAGTTCAAGCCTTAATCACCGTCTGGAGGCCTACAAACATCTGAACAATTTGTTCAGTGTCCTTTTCTCTTTGGATACAGAGTCCAATGCTTCAGTCCTTCACAAGGCCAAGATTCTCACTGAATCATACTCATCTGACCTCAATGAAAGTCTTGGACAGGAGCTTATACAGTTCAAATCTTTTATACAGCTCAACAACACTGATGAGGAGAGGACCCCTTCAGGACTGCTCAAAACAATAATACATTTTGGACTACAGCCTACGTTTCCTAATACATACATTGCGCTACAGATTTTTCCTCACTCTACCGGTCAGTAACTGTGAGGGAGAACGCTCATTCTCTCTTTTGTCAAGAGTCAAAAATGAGCTGCGCACAAGAATGACTCAGAAAAGATTAAATGCGTTATCTCTAATGGAAATTGAGAGTGAGCTGACAAGAGAGTTGGACTTCAATGATGTGGTGGATGATTTCGCGAAATTGAAAGCACGAAAGAAACCCCTTGCTTAAAGGTGCACTGTGTAAGATTTTTAGGTTGTTATTTCCAGAATTCACCCATTCACTAATGTTAGGCTACCTGTTTTCATGAATACTTACCACCACCATAAAATTCCAAGTATCCATTATGACTGGGAGAATTGCACTTTCGCCATTTCTGGGAACTGTCTGTCACCTGGATTCTGAAGATAGGATTGACTTTAGGCAGAAGCTTGGTGCTTTCTCTGGCAAACTGAACCTCAAGCTTCATTCTCTGCAGCTTTGCATTCTTGTTCAGACTTTCATCGACAAGGAACTTTTCAACTTCCCCACTATCGTGAAGGGGCCACCAAAAGATTTCAGTGTGTCCAGCATGTCTAGTCTCTTCTTCTCCTGTCTTTGAGCCATCTCTTGTTTCTCGTCAGCCCAACTCTCGAATTTTGCCTTCATGAGTTTACTCCAGTTGAGTTCAACCTCTCTTTTTGCTTGTGCTGCTGCCTTGAAACCTCTGAAGCTCCTGGCTCTTCTGTAAAATTATTGACCTATTGACTGCGTTCAGTGTGCTCAACTTCTTCAGTCTGTAGTCCACCTTGCCACATTGTCTCTCCATCCCAATGTTGTGCACAGGGGTGCCATCAATGTTACTAGCCTGTTCACTGACAGGGTCCATTGGGAAGGTCTCCTCATCCATCCCATAGTCCATCCTCTGCCTGGCCAGGACAGTCTTCAGATGGGGCAGCATGAGATCTGTCAACTGCTTCACTTCATCCAAGTATTCAGCAGCCACGTCTGACACTGAGTTCAGGACATGTCCAGTGCCTGTCCAGCCACTATAGCATTCTTGCTGTCTACATCCAAATCCACCATGAAACTCTGTAGCACTTGCTCCATCTTCATATCGGCCTCCGCCAACCGCATCACTTTATTCATGGCACTGCTGAAGCCCAGTGTAGTGTGGGTGCCACAAAAGATCTGCCCTGCTGGTTTTTCCAAGTTGTTCATCTCTGCCAACAGCTTTGAAAAGCCTTTGTTGTGCTCTGTGCTGTCAGTCATATGTGCATCTACAAGTTTATAAACATCCTCCACATTGACTCCTCTGACCGACGCCAGTATTTCGAACCCCATATCCACTTGCATTTCTATGTCCTCAGTGGTCTCTCGGTGAATGGGTAAGACAGGCAGAGGAAATGGGCTATCTTGACCTGCATGCAGCCCTTGTACCATGAACTGGCCTACACCTTTCTTTGTGGTGCTCTCCGATGCATGTGTTATCATTTTACCTTTCTCCTTCTCCTCCTCAAGCTTTCCCACAAAATAGATACAGACTTTGAGCCTCAATTTGCTGCACAGCTGCCGTTATGCCAAAGTGTTTTCCTAAGATATTATTTTATTTTTAATGATAGAAGGGAGGAAAAGGGGGCAAAAATCATGTCCAATTTAGTTTTTTGGGTGGGGTGGGGGGTTTATTTCATGATAGGTACCAACTTCCAATACATAATATCTCTCAAATGACCCAATGCACCATCACTGAAGTGGGCATAATCATTTTCCAAAATTTTTATTTTTAGGCCATTTATCCCCTCCCCCTACCTGTGTCTGTGTGAAACCTGTGCTTGTCTGTGTGGTATACCTAATAGTGTGTGTGCAGTATGTGCACTCTTCTGTACAGTACAGTGTGCATGTCTGTTCACAGTATACAGTATTTCTTGCATAGTGCGTGCGTGTGTGTGCGCGTGCACGCGCGGGGTTGAGGGGCCAAGACCATGTCAGGCCCAGGGGGCCAAAATTTCTTAATCCGCCCCTGCCTCCTGGTAAGAGTCTCTGTTGTCCCAGTTCTCCACAGGCCAATGGTAAAGCTTGACTGTCATCTTTCGGGAATGTAAACAATGAAACACCGGCTGTGCTTGTGTTGCTGCAGCCGCCCGCAATACACCGCTTCCCACCTACAGCTTTCTTCTTTGCTGTCTCCATTGTTCATTGAACAAATTGCAAAAGATTCACCAAAACAGATGTCCAGAATACTGTGGAATTTTGCGATGAAAACAAACGCCTTATTAGCTGGCCACCATGCTGTCCCAAAATGTCCTCTACAATCCGCGACGTCACGCGCTGACGTCATCATACCGAGACGTTTTCAGCAGGATATTTTGCGCGAAATTTAAAATTGAACTTTAGTAAACTAACCCGGTTGCAATGTTAAGATTTCATCATTGATATATAAACTATCAGACTGCGTGGTCGGTAGTAGTGGGTTTCAGTAGGCCTTTAAACAGTTTCAAGTCAACTCAACCTCAGATTAACTTTTCTCCCCCCCAGCCTGGCTAACTTGGCAGTAAGAGGTGGGAGCTGTTTGCTCGTCTTTATCTTTGTTGAAGCGATGTTCACTTGGGGGTGGTGCCACTTCAAATGGGTTAGCATGTTTGACGTGTTGCAGAAGCATGCCTTACCGCTGCTGAACAATGTCGGCAAACCTCCGTCCTCTGCACCGCGCAGCAAAAGAGTTCTCAAACGGGAGATCTTAACGAGGCAGGAGGGTCTTCCATATCTGGCTTTTATATGTTGTCGTAGCCCGGTCGTTGCTAGCATGCCGTGTGTTGTGCCTCGGTGTGCATTGTTTACACAACGTGCGCTACGCTACTTAATATGTCCGTGTGGAAACTCGTTCGGTACACCGCCGAACCGAACCGAAACCCCCGTACCGAAACGGTTCAATACAAATACACGTACCGTTACACCCCTAGTACATATACAAGTACATATACATACATACATTCATGCATATAATCACGTTTCATTAAACATATATTAACGTTGTTCCCCTAGGGGGAACTGGGTAACACATGGCACACTGACAAAGCTTAACCTATTGTTACTATAACAATCTACAAGGTTAATACAGTTCACTTCTCTTTCTTCCCCTCCAGCGCCAAACATTCATTTACAGTCAAATGCAAATAAGGCAACAAGAGAAGTATCCCACACTTCTCTATTGTAAAGTAAATCTGTACAGCAGATATGGGCGTCTACACCAACTACATGATTTGCCCGAGTGGGTGGACAGGACAAAAAAAAAAGCATCCTACATCGCAGTATACTTACCCAGTGGGTCAGCCTTGCCGTCCTTGTCAGGGATGGTGAATACTCCAACGATGGTATGACCATCTTCTCTCAACTCTTTATAAACCTCCTGGCCAAACAGACTCTGACCAATCACAGCAATCTTCATCTTCACGCCTCACAGTGGTCTGAAGAAAGAAAAGACGGGCAATATCGTAATGCATCTTTCTATTATGCGTGATTATATTAAACCATCCTCATTTATGTGTGTATTACTTTAAAAATGTGCTTCTATCGGCCTTTGATTGAATCCCTATCAAAGTTGCTAAGATAAATTGTAGAGCTTGAATGTACAGTATAGAAAACTAGAAAATTCATGGGCCTGCGATCTGAGCCATGGACCTCTGGCTGGGGGTCACCGGAAGCAGCCGTACTTATTAGATTGTGCCGAGTGTCTGAATCTGTGAGTTTTAGGTGTAACTGTACAAAATGAATTACAGAGCTAGCCTAAAACATTAGCATCCATCCATCCATCCATTTTCTACCGCTTGTCCCTTTCGGAGTCGCGGGGGGTGCTGGAGCCTATCTCAGCTGTATTCGGGCGGAAGGCGGGGTACACCCTGGCCAAGTCGCCACCTCATGGTGCTGAATTTCCCCCAGGGATCAATAAAGTACTTTCTATTCTATTCTATTCTATCGAATGGCCAACACCGACATACGCACATTAAAATGCTAACACTTAACAAATGTGCTATTGATGGCATTCTAACAGATAGCATGTCTCACACGTCAATTAACACGGCTGTAAGGTGTATGGCTTTGGAAACAGAGAAAAACATTTAAAAGTAGACGGAAAAGTTTGCATGTTTAAGTTAGCGAGCTAGCATGCTATCATTTGCATGCTAGAAGTTAACAAGTGGCACATACCAAGTAATAAGACTCTGGGGTAAACGGTAGCAAAACTAGCTCAAAAAGTTAGCAAGTTAACGTTAGTATGCTAGCAAGCTAACGTGACCATAATAATAGTTAGCATTTGTCACATACCAAGTTATAGGACTCTGAGGTGTATGGCTGGGGAATTACGTTAAAAAAAAAAAAAGTAAAAAAAAAAGAAAGAAAAAAAGGGCACAAATAGCTAAAAAAAAAGTTAGCGCTTAGCACACATGAGACCTTTCCGACGGCATAACATATGTGGGGGTTCGTTGGCCGGTTCGTCTCGTGGTGGCGGTAAGAGAAGAACAATAATAATCAAGTTTGAAGTATGAGCAATAATGATATTGGCTGCAATGGGCTGGCAGCATGTGAATGGGCGCTGGCATTGCAGCAGGCCCATAACAAGTATTTGATCCCTTACTGATTTAGTATGTTTACCTCCTAGCAAAGATAGAGAGACGGAATATTAAAAGAAAAATATTGAATAAAGTTTATGAATAAATTAGTGTTTGAGTGAAATACATATTTTACCTGCTCAGTGGCCTAGTGGTTAGAGTGTCCGCCCTGAGATCGGTAGGTCGTGAGTTCAAACCCCGGCCGAGTCATACAAAAGACTATAAAAAAGAGACCCATTACCTCCCTGCTTGGCACTCAGCATCAAGGGTTGGAATTGGGGGTTAAATCACCAAAATGATTCCCGAGCGTGGCCACCGCTGCTGCTCACTGCTCCCCTCACCTCCCAGGGGGTGGAACAAGGGGATGGGTCAAATGCAGAGGGTAATTTCACCACACCTAGTGTGTGTGTGACTAAGTTTAACTTTTAACTTCCTACCAACCACCAAGCAGAGGACTCTGTTACAGAGTGGTTATGTGTCCATGAAACACACAAATGAGTGCTGTCCCTTTAAGAAAGTACTCCTACTCTCCACTCATTATGGGCTTGATCTACTGAAGGTTTGTTGGTATTAAAAAGTGAGTAAACTTGATAACAGGCAACCCGGTTTTTACCAAGCTTGGATTGCGTCTTGTATATGAGCCAAATAGCTCATTTGTCTTCATGAATATGTAGAATATATGCTGATTATTAGAAATTCCCACTGTGCTGTAGGAGATGCAAATTTAGCAACCACAATGTGATTTATCAAACCTGAAACGGTTTGCTGACGCTGTTTTTGCAATTATTTTAGCACGTTTGGAAGATATGTGCAAACTGGCACAGTTACGCACAAATGGATGCGCCGCGGTCATTGTCAGGAGGCGATCGGTGCAATGATAGACAATGGAGAAAGCATCCTCCGTCCGTGTGTGTGTCAACATAGTGCTTCACTTAGGTGCCTGTCTCCCTCTACCCAATGATTGACAGTCCACAGTTGGCTCTCTTTTGCCCAAGGTCTGCTGGGATAGAGTCCAGCTCCGTGCAAATCTCAAACTGTGTGAAGTTGGCCTCCTTTCTTATTGCAAATTGTTTGTGCTATAGACATTTTCGTTTGTGCCGTTATGGTTAAGGTTATTCGAAAATACATTTTCTGACGAGTGACGTCATCCAGACCCCTCACCCCCACCATGTCAAAATCTCCCCAAACCTGTCCCATTTGTTTGTGCTGCTAATTTTTTTGTCTACTATAGTTTTTATTTTGTCAACATTTTGTAACGAATAACTAGCACCCCCACCTTGTCAAATGCTCCCCAAACTTGTCCCAACCTTTTGTGCTGCAACATTTATGTCTAACTATTATAGTTTTTCATTGATGTTTTATAGTTATGTTTATAACGTGTTATGATTCATAACCAGCCCCCCAAATAAGTCAAAATCTCCCTAAACGTGTTCCATTTGTTTGTGCTGCGTTTGTGCAGCAATCATTTTTTGTGTAACTGTTATCGTTTTTAAGTTATTAACGTTTTCATATTCACAACCATCCCCTACACCAGAAGTACCCAAACTTGACTCATTCGGTTATTGCTACGTTTGTGCTGAAAAACAACTTTGCCTATTATACTTTTTAAGTTCAATATTCTAGCTTTTATTATCAAGTCAATACATAAAACATATGATAATTAGACCAAAATTGTTTGCGCCACAAAAGTAGCACAAACGTATGGCAGTGTTATTTTATTATTTACAGTGATAAGGGGGCGGCAACTTCACACAGGTGACCTTGAACTGCAAACTGGACAACAAAGAGCAAAATGAAAGGTCAACTAAATACATACAGACATTGCTTACTTTTTGCAAACATGCAAAGTCACTGTTGTGTAAGTAGGTCCAAAGAACAACTTGAGTAACAGTCATGTGTTCGTGCATAGCATGCAGTAACATGCATAGCATGTTCTCTACAACTTTTTACAGAGTGTGCTTTGCAACATCACACGTTGGAGAAACCAGACTTTTAGAAATATTCCACAATCGTCTGTATCAAAGGAATACAAGCAAACCTTTAAAGACCTGCAGTGTTTTGTCACTTTGTTTGGTAACACTTTAGTATGGGGAACATATTCTAAGTAACAAAGACTTTAATTTAGAGTTATTTGGACCCTAGTGGAACATATTCTAAGTAACAAAGACTTAATTTACAGTTATTTTGTTAGGGTTAGGGTTAGGGTTAGTAATGGTGAATATCATACTTGCCAACCCTCCCGGATTTTCCGGGAGACACCCAAAATTCAGCGCCTCTCCCGAAAATCTCCCGGGACAAATTTTCTCCCGAAAATCTCCCGAAATTCAGGCGGAGCTGGAGGCCACGCCCCCTCCAGCTCCATGCGGACCATAACGTCCTCCCAGCGCGGTAACAACACACAACAACAGCAGTCACGTTTTCGTCCACCGTAAAGTAGTTCGTCTGCCGTAAACAGCAATGTTGTGAAACTCTTAAACAGGACAATACTGCCATCTGCTGTACATGCATATGTGACAATAACATCTACGGCTTTTAGAGAGTGTAGTGCACAACTGCGCACACAACAAGGAGACGAAGCAGAATGCATCATCAGACAGGGTGTTCAGCATGGTTAGAAAAATAGTGACAGAGAATAGAACAAGGATGGACAATTCAACCCTTAACTCAACAATGAGTAGATGAGTGTTATGTGTGTGTATATGTGTAAATAATTGAACACTGAAATTCAAGTATTTCTCTTATTTATTTATTTATATATATATATATAATAAAATAAATATATATAGCTAGAATTCACTGAAAGTCAAGTATCCCCCCCGACTACACCCCCCCCCCCCCCCCCCCCCCCACCTCCCGGAATTGGAGGTCTCAAGGTTGGCAAGTATGGTGAATATGTTCCCCATGCAGAATAAGACATTAATAAGCACGTAATAATGACTCATTAAGAGCCAATATGGACCAATCAAGTTTGTCTAAGTCTACGTCCAAGTTTCCTGGTTCTTGTGTGAGTAGACAATTGATCCGTCTTTCAGTGAGTAAGGATCTCTGTGAGATGTTCTATATAAATAAAATTATTTATATAGAACATCTCACAGAGAGCATTCACATGGTTAAAAATCCAAACAGTACAATTAAAATAATTGCATGATGCGACAACAGAGACATTGCAGGTAAAATAATCTATATGATGATAAAAAATAATGGATATATAAAATGATAATTGAGTATTACTATAATGCACACTTTAAATGTGTTCTTTTAAAAATGTCAACAGAAGGTGGCTGCTCTCAGCTCATAGAACATTCTACATCAAGCATTCTGCTCGTTACAATCACACATTAGGGCTCAGTCATTAACAGCTGCAGAGAGCAAGGTTCACATTTAAATGAGTTTGGCTTTTAATCGCAAACTACGCTCACGTCCAGACAACCGTGGCGATTTACAGAAACACAAATCCCCTCCCCATTCAAATGTTTAAAAAAAAAATCAATGACAACATAAAACACAGTCACCGGCTTTAATGTCCATATTATCCAATCATTAAAAAAATCAACCAAAGTAAACCCGGTGCTATTACAATATCTAAAGTACTTCTTAAAAGGCAAAGTACAGAAAATATGTCTCTTACCTCAGTAAGATATCGTACATTGACATAGATGTATATATATATATATATATATATATATATATATATATATATATATATATATATATATATATATATATATATATATATATATATATATATGTGTGTGTGTGTGTGTGTGTGTGTGTGCATAGTATATTTAGTGCAATAAGTTCAGTCATGAGTAAAATGAAGGTGTGTGTAATGTACACATAAGGAATGATAAATATTTTTTAAACACATGCTTACCCCCGCTTGTAGCGCTGTGTTGTCTGAAAAAACAAGAGAGTGATTAGTTGGGCCTGGGTAGTTTTATTTTCCTCCCAAGCACACATGCAGTCGGCCTGTTGCATAACACAGCGGGGAAGCAGACTGATTGGACGGGCCTGGAATGAGGCAGTAAGGAGGCCACCTATCAGCCGCTGATGCCTCTGATCAACCCAATCACGCCAAAACTACCTGGCACACAACACTAAAAAAAAGGTTAATAAAGTACACACAAAACTGAAGGTTAGTATATTGTGCAGGAAAATACCTTTAATAAAAATCAAAGTTTGAGTCAAAGTCTTGAAAGCATACTTATAATAAACTGTACTAAAGTACAGAAAGTAAAGGTTAATAACTTCTAAAAATATATATATGTGTTTAATTAGGGCTACACAAATAATTCTTTGATAATTTACTTTGATCTATTTTCTACAGTACATTTCTGATGGATTTTCTTGCTTATTTCTGTGCTATGGCTAAAATCATCATGGCAGAGCAGCTTAAAAACAGAGTAGGTTTTTACTGAGTACAGCACCCAGAATGGATGTGAATACTGTATTTTCCGGACCATAAGGCGCACCGGATTATAAGGCGCATTAAAGGAGTCGTTTTATATATATCTTTTTCTAAATGTAAAACACTTCCTTGTGGTCTACATAACATGTTATGTTGGTTCTTTGGTCAAAATGTTGCATGGATGATGTTTTACAGATCATCTTCAAGCCGCTTTCTGACAGTCGCTTCAGGATGCGCCGTTTTGTGGGCGGTCTTATTTACGTGGCTCACCTTCGACAGCGTCTTCTCCCCGTCATCTTTGTTGTAGCGGTGTAGCGTGCAAGGACGGTGGTGGAAGGAGTGTCAAAAGATGGAGCTAACTGTTTTAATGACATTCAGACTGCCAAGGCACGGATTCGAACCCGTCTCCCTCATGATTTTGAGTGTCACAATTCCTCCTCTGGCTGCTCGCTCGGACACGCCCCCGCAGCGACAAGGCTGCAGGCAATCACCCATCAGCGCACCTGGGCCTGACGAGAGGGAGCGCCATAATGAGACAGCGAAGCCAGGAGACCTTCGCCAGAACGTAGCCAATCTCACCCGAGTAAGCATCACGTCTGGCACCTCTCCCTAAGCTCCTTGCTCGCCTTCTTTGCGCTCTTCCTCGTTCCTGTCTTGATGTCCTTTGTGTCTTCCGTGATTGTGTCTTGCCTCACGACTTCCTCCCGGATTGTTGCTTGCTTTCCCCAATCCTTGACCACTGTTTGGACCCGGACATCGTTGCCTCTCTCCAGCCCCTGACTGCTTGCGTCCCTGCGGACTACCCCTTCGCCTACCCCTTTGGATTCGACGAAAAACACTGGTAAATTCAACATTGTTAATTCCACACATCGTCTGCATTCACTCACTAGTGGTAGCATACACATCCCACACATTCATCAAAGGTTTAAATAAACCTTTGAAAACGCAGTTCTGCCTTGGTGTCGCCTCCTTCCCTTTGCCTAGTACACAACACAGACTTTACTTCAATCAATAACGGAGCAGCATCTCCTCATCCGGAAACAACACCGGAAATGTCTTCCGTGAAAAACTGTCCGACCGGAACTCTCTAATAACTAAAGCTCCTTGGGTGAATAATGTAAACTCACTACACCGGTATGTTTTAGGGCTTTCATGGTGAGTTTACTGACAGATATAAGTAAGAACTTTACACTACTTTATATTAGAAATGGCAACAGCGAAGGATGAATGTCCCATAACAAGAAGATAGAGAAAAAGAAGAAGCTTATCAACTACATGGTTGACACGGACTACAAAGGCAGACGCGCGCAACTTTTCAGGATTTATGCAGATCCCAAATACAGATCAGCAGGTACCAGAAAGTAAGAAAAGTTGCTTTTGCATATTGCGAAACAAAACGCCAGATATGTCTTACCTTATACACACACCATAATAATACGCCTATGTTTAATGCGCAGACAATCCATCAAGCAGTGTGGCTTCATAGCTTACCAAAGTCGTACTACAACATTTTGATAGATTTTTGAGCGCCGTGTGTAATGTTCTATATTTTCAATGGAACATGTAAAATGTTGGTGTTGTTTACTTGAGTCATATAGCCATCATATTGCAGTCTACGCGTATGTATTATGTTTGACTGCCACACTTATCGTTACACCATGTACCAAAAAAAATTGCTTCGAGGTCGGTAAGCAAAACCAGAATTTTTCCGTACATTAGGCGCACCGGGTTATAAGGCGCACTGTCGAGTTTTGAGGGGGAAAAAAGGATTTTTAGTTTGCCTTGTAGTTCGGAAAATACGGTAAATGATTTTGGATTTCCAATTTAAAATGCAGCTGGGATAGGCTCCAGCCAACACCGCCACGACCCCGAGACTGACAAGCGGTAGAAAATGGATGGATGGATTATAATCAAAGAGTATGTGAACTCTGGACTGTTGGGACTATTTTGTCCCAATAAAAGTGTGATTAATAAGTGAGCTAATATAAGGAAGTGAAGAAGTGAGTAAATACAAAATGTAATAAAAGTAGTACGTCGGCTTGTAGTACGGTCTCTTGGGTACTTCTTATGCTTTAAGTTGCAAGCAAAAATTCAGTTTATGAGCCTCCCTACCTCTAGTTGGCGTAGCACATGTTACTAAGAACCCCCATAAGATCTGACCAAAACATCCGGTCTTACTTGCTAACAATAGCTTATAGCTAGAGATGGACATAACTTTGTTATTCCAATAACTGTTGGTACCTGTTTTGGGGTTTTTAGGATCCTCATAAGGTAAAATTGGAATTTAGACCATGGATGATATTTATAAAACAATCTTGCCTTCTTTCAAACAAGCCGTTTGGTATTCGGAAAGACGGTGACGTATTTTGCCTTAGTTACGTCAGCGGATATCGCCATACGTGGTAGAGGTTTATCTGCAGCCCTCTGCGTGAGTCCAACACAGGTCACTACACAAACTTCCAGCTAAAGAAGTAAAAAGTCCCCGGTTAACTTTTGTGTTTGATGACAATGCACCGACTTGGAGTATCTGACGCAGAGCTTTGAAGCATTCACACAATACTACGTTAGCGATGTAGCATTGTTAGCTTCACCGGACTACTTGGAGACAAGATATAAACAGCTTATTGCAGTGTACATAGTCACTTCAAATAGGGAGACAGACATTATAAAAAAGCACATACCCTGGATATTTACCATACCAATACCATACGAAGCTGTATTGACTGAAATAAATAATTGAAAAATCTTACTTATCTCCTCGCTTCTGAGATTTTCTGGCTCGTGCATGCACATGCATCTTCTGCTTTTGCCATTTCTAATACAAAACCCAAAACTAGTGAAGTTGGCATGTTGTGTAAATCGTAGATAAAAACAGAATACAATAATTTGCAAATCCTCTTCAACCCAAATTCAATTGCCCGAGCTCATCTAAGATGGACTGATGCAAAACGGAAAAGTGTTCTGTGGTCTGACGAGTCCACATTTCAAATATATATATTGCTTCAACAGCACATTTCTGGTGCTGTAGTTGTATAAAATGTTTCAAAACGTCATCAGGAGTCCCGACACAACCAGAAAATGGTAGAAAATGCATTTTTTACGGAATTTTTTTTTTTGCTAAAATGTCGTAAGGGGGGACCCTTACAAAAAATTTAAAAAAACGGACTTGCTTCAGCAGCACATTTCTGGTGCTGTAGTTGTATAAAATGTCTCAAAACGTCAGCAGGAGTCCCGACACAACCTGAAAATGTAAGAAAAAAAAGGTTTTACGGAAAAATGTTTTTGCTAAAATGTCGTAAGGGGGGACCCTTACAAAAAAATTCAAAAAAACGGACTTGCTTCAGCAGCACATTTCTGGTGCTGTAGTTGTATAAAATGTTTCAAAACGTCATTAGGAATCCCGACACAACATACAAATGGAAGAAAATGCATATTTTACGGAAACATTTTTTGCTAAAATGTCGTAAGAGGGGGCCCTTACAAAAAATTCAAAAAAACGGACTTGCTTCAGCAGCACATTTCTGGTGCTGTAGTTGTATAAAATGTCTCAAAATGTCATCAGGAGTACCGACACAACCAGAAAATGGAAGAAAATGCATATTTTACGGACATTTTTTTGCTAAAATGTCGTAAGAGGGGGCCCTTACAAAAAATTCAAAAAAACGGACTTGCTTCAGCAGCACATTTCTGGTGCTGTAGTTGTATAAAATGTCTCAAAATGTCATCAGGAGTACCGACACAACCAGAAAATGGAAGAAAATGCATATTTTACGGACATTTTTTTGTTAAAATGTCGTAAGAGGGGGCCCTTACAAAAAATTCAAAAAAACGGACTTGCTTCAGCAGCACATTTCTGGTGCTGTAGTTGTATAAAATGTCTCAAAACGTCATTAGGAGTCCCGACACAACCTAAAAATGTAAGAAAAAAAAAGGTTTTACGGAAAAATGTTTTTGCTAAAATGTCGTAAGGGGGGACCCTTACAAAAAAATTCAAAAAAACGGACTTGCTTCAGCAGCACATTTCTGGTGCTGTAGTTGTATAAAATGTCTCAAAACGTCATGAGGAGTCCCGACACAACCTAAAAATGGAAGAAAATGCATATTTTACGGAAACATTTTTTTGCTAAAATGTCGTAAGGGGGGACCCTTACGAAAAATTCAAAAAAACGGACTAGCTTCAGCAGCACATTTCTGGTGCTGTAGTTGTATAAAAAGTCTCAAAACGTCATCAGGAGTCCCGACACAACCTAAAAATGGAAGAAAAAAAAGGTTTTACGGAAAAATTTGCTAAAATGTCGTAAGGGGGGACCCTTACAAAAAATCCAAAAAAACGGACTTGCTTCAGCAGCACATTTATGGTGCTGTAGTTGTATAACATGTCTCAAAACGTCATCAGGAGTCCCGACACAACCTAAAAATGGAAGAAAATGCATATTTTAGGGAAAAAAATGTTTGCTAAAATGTCGTAAGGGGGGACCCTTACGAAAAATTCAAAAAGACGGACTAGCTTCAGCAGCACATTTCTGATGCTGTAGTTGTATAAAATGTCTCAAAACGTCATCAGGAGTCCCGACACAACCTAAAAATGGAAGAAAATGCATATTTTGTGGAAAACTTTTTTTGCTAAAATGTCGTAAAGGGGGACCCTTGTGAAAAATAAAAAAAAACGGACTAGCTTCAGCAGCACATTTCTGGTGCTGTAGTTGTATAAAATGTCTCAAAACGTCATCAGGAGTCCCGACACAACCTGAAAATAGAAGAAAAAAAAGGTTTTACGGAAAAAAATTTTTGCTAAAATGTCGTAAGGGGGGACCCTTACGAAAAATTCAAAAAAACGGACTAGCTTCAACAGCACATTTCTGGTGCTGTAGTTGTATAAAATGTCTCAAAACGTCATCAGAGTCCCGACACAACCTAAAAATGGAAGAAAATGCATATTTTATGGAAAACATTTTTTATTTAAATGTCGTAAGGGGGACCCTTACAAAACATTCAAAAAAACGGACTAGCTTCAGCAGCACATTTCTGGTGCTGTAGTTGTATAAAATCTCTCAAAACGTCATCAGGAGTCCCAACAACCTGAAAATGGAAGAAAAAAAAGGTTTAACGGAAAAAATTTTTTGCTAAAATGTCGTAAGGGGGGACCCTTACAAAAAATCCAAAAAAACGGACTTGCTTCAGCAGCACATTTATGGTGCTGTAGTTGTATAACATGTCTCAAAACGTCATCAGGAGTCCCGACACAACCTAAAAATGGAAGAAAATGCATATTTTAGGGAAAAAAATGTTTGCTAAAATGTCGTAAGGGGGGACCCTTACGAAAAAGACGGACTAGCTTCAGCAGCACATTTCTGATGCTGTAGTTGTATAAAATGTCTCAAAACGTCATCAGGAGTCCCGACACAACCTGAAAATGGAAGAAAAAAAAGGTTTTACGGAAAAAAATGTTTGCTAAAATGTCGTAAGGGAAGACCCTTACGAAAAATTCAAAAAAACGGACTTGCTTCAGCAGCACATTTCTGGTGCTGTAGTTGTATAAAATGTCTCAAAACGTCATCAGGAGTCCCGACACAACCTAAAAATGGAAGAAAATGCATATTTTGTGGAAAACTTTTTTTGCTAAAATGTCGTAAAGGGGGACCCTTGTGAAAAATTTTAAAAAACGGACTAGCTTCAGCAGCACATTTCTGATGCTGTAGTTGTATAAAAAGTCTCAAAACGTCATCAGGAGTCCCGACACAACCTAAAAATGGAAGACAATGCATATTTTGTGGAAAAATTTTTTTGCTAAGATGTTGTAAGGGGGGACCCTTACAAAAAATTCAAAAAAACGGACTAGCTTCAGCAGCACATTTCTGGTGCTGTAGTTGTATAAAATGTCTCAAAACGTCATCAGGAGTCCCGACACAACCTAAAAATGGAAGAAAATGCATATTTTGTGGAAATTTTTTTTTGCTAAAATGTCGTAAGGGGGGATCCTTACGAAAAATTTAAAAAAAACGGACTAGCTTCAGCAGCACATTTCTGATGCTGTAGTTGTATAAAATGTCTCAAAACGTCATCAGGACTCCCGACACAACCTAAAAATGGAAGAAAATGCATATTTTACGTAAATTTTTTTTTGCTAAAATGTCGTAAGGGGGGGCCCTTACGAAAAATTAGAAAAAACGGACTAGCTCCAGCAGCACATTTCTGGTGCTGTAGTTGTATAAAATGTCTCAAAACGTCATCAGGAGTCCCGACACAACCTAAAAATGGAAGAAAATGCATATTTTATGGGAAAAAAATGTTTGCTAAAATGTCGTAAGGGGGGACACTTACGAAAAATTCAAAAAAACAGACTAGCTTCAGCAGCACATTTCTGGTGCTGTAGTTGTATAAAATGTCTCAAAACGTCATCAGGGTTCCCGACACAACCTAAAAATGGAAGAAAATGCATATTTTATGAAAAAAAAATTTTGCTAAAATGTCGTAAGTGGGGGACCTTTACGAAAAATTCAAAAAAACGGACTAGCTTCAGCAGCACATTTCTGGTGCTGTAGTTGTATAAAATGTCTCAAAACGTCATCAGGAGTCCCGACACAACCTGAAAATGAAAGAAAATGCATATTTTACGGAAAAAAATTTTTGTTAAAATTTCGTGAGGGAGGACCTTTACGAAAAATTCAAAAAAACGGACTAGCTTCAGCAGCACATTTCTGGTGCTGTAGTTGTATAAAAAGTCTCAAAACGTCATCAGGAGTCCCGACACAACCTAAAAATGGAAGAAAATGCATATTTTACGGAAACATTTTTTTGCTAAAATGTCGTAAAGGGGGACCCTTACGAAAAATTCAAAAAAACGGACTAGCTTCAGCAGCACATTTCTGGTGCTGTAGTTGTATAAAAAGTCTCAAAACGTCATCAGGAGTCTCGACACAACCTGAAAATGGAAGAAAAAAAAGGTTTTACGGAAAAAAATTTTTGCTAAAATGTCGTAAGGGGGGGACCCTTACGAAAAATTCAAAAAAACGGACTAGCTTCAGCAGCACATTTATGGTGCTGTAGTTGTATAAAATGTCTCAAAACGTCATCAAGAGTCCCGACACAACCTGAAAATGGAAGAAAATGCATATTTTACGGAGACATTTTTTTGTTAAATTGTCGTAAGGTGGGACCCTTACAAAAAATTTAAAAAAACGGACTAGCTTCAGCAGCACATTTCTGGTGCTGTAGTTGTATAAAATGTCTCAAAACGTCATCAGGAGTCCCGACACAACCTAAAAATGGAAGAAAATGCATATTTTACGGAATTTTTTTTTTTGCTAAAACGTCGTAAGAGGGGGCCCTTACAAAAAATTCAAAAAAACGGACTTGCTTCAGCAGCACATTTCTGGTGCTGTAGTTGTAAAAAATTTCTCAAAACGTCATCAGGAGTCCCGCCACAACCTAAAAATGGAAGAAAATGCATATATTACGGAAATTTTTTTTACTAAAATGTCGTAAGGGGGGACCCTTACAAAAAATTCAAAAAAACGGACTTGCTTCAGCAGCACATTTCTGGTGCTGTAGTTGTATAAAATGTTTAAAAATGTCATCAGGAGTCCCGACACAACCTAAATATGGAAAAAAATGCATATTTTACGGAAACATTTTTGCTAAAATGTCGTAAGGGGGGACCTTTACAAAAAATTGTAAAAAACAGACTTGCTTCAGCAGCACATTTCTGGTGCTGTAGTTGTATAAAATGTCTCAAAACGTCATCAGGAGTCCGGACACAACCTGAAAATGGAAGAAAAAAAAGGTTTTACGGAAAACAATGTTGCTAAAATGTCGTAAGGGGGGACCCTTACAAAAAATTTAAAAAAACGGACTTGCTTCAGCAGCACATTTCTGGTGCTGTAGTTGTATAAAATGTTTCAAAATGTCATCAGGAGTCCAGACACAACCTAAAAATGGAAGAAAATGCATATTTTATGGGAAAAAAATGTTTGCTAAAATGTCGTAAGGGGGGACACTTACGAAAAATTCAAAAAAACAGACTAGCTTCAGCAGCACATTTCTGGTGCTGTAGTTGTATAAAATGTCTCAAAACGTCATCAGGGTTCCCGACAACCTAAAAATGGAAGAAAATGCATATTTTATGAAAAAAATTTTTTGCTAAAATGTCGTAAGTGGGGGACCTTTACGAAAAATTCAAAAAAACGGACTAGCTTCAGCAGCACATTTCTGGTGCTGTAGTTGTATAAAATGTCTCAAAACGTCATCAGGAGTCCCGACACAACCTGAAAATGAAAGAAAATGCATATTTTACGGAAAAAAATTTTTGTTAAAATTTCGTGAGGGAGGACCTTTACGAAAAATTCAAAAAAACGGACTAGCTTCAGCAGCACATTTCTGGTGCTGTAGTTGTATAAAAAGTCTCAAAACGTCATCAGGAGTCCCGACACAACCTAAAAATGGAAGAAAATGCATATTTTACGGAAACATTTTTTTGCTAAAATGTCGTAAAGGGGGACCCTTACGAAAAATTCAAAAAAACGGACTAGCTTCAGCAGCACATTTCTGGTGCTGTAGTTGTATAAAAAGTCTCAAAACGTCATCAGGAGTCTCGACACAACCTGAAAATGGAAGAAAAAAAAGGTTTTACGGAAAAAATTTTTTGCTAAAATGTCGTAAGGGGGGGACCCTTACGAAAAATTCAAAAAAACGGACTAGCTTCAGCAGCACATTTATGGTGCTGTAGTTGTATAAAATGTCTCAAAACGTCATCAAGAGTCCCGACACAACCTGAAAATGGAAGAAAATGCATATTTTACGGAGACATTTTTTTGTTAAATTGTCGTAAGGTGGGACCCTTACAAAAAATTTAAAAAAACGGACTAGCTTCAGCAGCACATTTCTGGTGCTGTAGTTGTATAAAATGTCTCAAAACGTCATCAGGAGTCCCGACACAACCTAAAAATGGAAGAAAATGCATATTTTACGGAATTTTTTTTTTTGCTAAAACGTCGTAAGAGGGGGCCCTTACAAAAAATTCAAAAAAACGGACTTGCTTCAGCAGCACATTTCTGGTGCTGTAGTTGTATAAAATTTCTCAAAACGTCATCAGGAGTCCCGCCACAACCTAAAAATGGAAGAAAATGCATATATTACGGAAATTTTTTTTACTAAAATGTCGTAAGGGGGGACCCTTACAAAAAATTCAAAAAAACGGACTTGCTTCAGCAGCACATTTCTGGTGCTGTAGTTGTAAAAAATTTCTCAAAACGTCATCAGGAGTCCCGCCACAACCTAAAAATGGAAGAAAATGCATATATTACGGAAATTTTTTTTACTAAAATGTCGTAAGGGGGGACCCTTACAAAAAATTCAAAAAAACGGACTTGCTTCAGCAGCACATTTCTGGTGCTGTAGTTGTATAAAATGTTTAAAAATGTCATCAGGAGTCCCGACACAACCTAAATATGGAAAAAAATGCATATTTTACGGAAACATTTTTGCTAAAATGTCGTAAGGGGGGACCTTTACAAAAAATTGTAAAAAACAGACTTGCTTCAGCAGCACATTTCTGGTGCTGTAGTTGTATAAAATGTCTCAAAACGTCATCAGGAGTCCGGACACAACCTGAAAATGGAAGAAAAAAAAGGTTTTACGGAAAACAATGTTGCTAAAATGTCGTAAGGGGGGACCCTTACAAAAAATTTAAAAAAACGGACTTGCTTCAGCAGCACATTTCTGGTGCTGTAGTTGTATAAAATGTTTCAAAATGTCATCAGGAGTCCAGACACAACCTAAAAATGGAAGAAAATGCATATTTTATGGGAAAAAAATGTTTGCTAAAATGTCGTAAGGGGGGACACTTACGAAAAATTCAAAAAAACAGACTAGCTTCAGCAGCACATTTCTGGTGCTGTAGTTGTATAAAATGTCTCAAAACGTCATCAGGGTTCCCGACACAACCTAAAAATGGAAGAAAATGCATATTTTATGAAAAAAATTTTTTGCTAAAATGTCGTAAGTGGGGGACCTTTACGAAAAATTCAAAAAAACGGACTAGCTTCAGCAGCACATTTCTGGTGCTGTAGTTGTATAAAATGTCTCAAAACGTCATCAGGAGTCCCGACACAACCTGAAAATGAAAGAAAATGCATATTTTACGGAAAAAAATTTTTGTTAAAATTTCGTGAGGGAGGACCTTTACGAAAAATTCAAAAAAACGGACTAGCTTCAGCAGCACATTTCTGGTGCTGTAGTTGTATAAAAAGTCTCAAAACGTCATCAGGAGTCCCGACACAACCTAAAAATGGAAGAAAATGCATATTTTACGGAAACATTTTTTTGCTAAAATGTCGTAAAGGGGGACCCTTACGAAAAATTCAAAAAAACGGACTAGCTTCAGCAGCACATTTCTGGTGCTGTAGTTGTATAAAAAGTCTCAAAACGTCATCAGGAGTCTCGACACAACCTGAAAATGGAAGAAAAAAAAGGTTTTACGGAAAAAAATTTTTGCTAAAATGTCGTAAGGGGGGGACCCTTACGAAAAATTCAAAAAAACGGACTAGCTTCAGCAGCACATTTATGGTGCTGTAGTTGTATAAAATGTCTCAAAACGTCATCAAGAGTCCCGACACAACCTGAAAATGGAAGAAAATGCATATTTTACGGAGACATTTTTTTGTTAAATTGTCGTAAGGTGGGACCCTTACAAAAAATTTAAAAAAACGGACTAGCTTCAGCAGCACATTTCTGGTGCTGTAGTTGTATAAAATGTCTCAAAACGTCATCAGGAGTCCCGACACAACCTAAAAATGGAAGAAAATGCATATTTTACGGAATTTTTTTTTTTGCTAAAACGTCGTAAGAGGGGGCCCTTACAAAAAATTCAAAAAAACGGACTTGCTTCAGCAGCACATTTCTGGTGCTGTAGTTGTATAAAATTTCTCAAAACGTCATCAGGAGTCCCGCCACAACCTAAAAATGGAAGAAAATGCATATATTACGGAAATTTTTTTTACTAAAATGTCGTAAGGGGGGACCCTTACAAAAAATTCAAAAAAACGGACTTGCTTCAGCAGCACATTTCTGGTGCTGTAGTTGTATAAAATGTTTAAAAATGTCATCAGGAGTCCCGACACAACCTAAATATGGAAAAAAATGCATATTTTACGGAAACATTTTTGCTAAAATGTCGTAAGGGGGGACCTTTACAAAAAATTGTAAAAAACAGACTTGCTTCAGCAGCACATTTCTGGTGCTGTAGTTGTATAAAATGTCTCAAAACGTCATCAGAAGTCCGGACACAACCTGAAAATGGAAGAAAAAAAAGGTTTTACGGAAAACAATGTTGCTAAAATGTCGTAAGGGGGGACCCTTACAAAAAATTTAAAAAAACGGACTTGCTTCAGCAGCACATTTCTGGTGCTGTAGTTGTATAAAATGTTTCAAAATGTCATCAGGAGTCCAGACACAACCTAAAAATGGAAGAAAATGCATATTTTATGGGAAAAAAATGTTTGCTAAAATGTCGTAAGAAAAATTCAAAAAAACAGACTAGCTTCAGCAGCACATTTCTGGTGCTGTAGTTGTATAAAATGTCTCAAAACGTCATCAGGGTTCCCGACACAACCTAAAAATGGAAGAAAATGCATATTTTATGAAAAAAAATTTTTGCTAAAATGTCGTAAGTGGGGGACCTTTACGAAAAATTCAAAAAAACGGACTAGCTTCAGCAGCACATTTCTGGTGCTGTAGTTGTATAAAATGTCTCAAAACGTCATCAGGAGTCCCGACACAACCTGAAAATGAAAGAAAATGCATATTTTACGGAAAAAAATTTTTGTTAAAATTTCGTGAGGGAGGACCTTTACGAAAAATTCAAAAAAACGGACTAGCTTCAGCAGCACATTTCTGGTGCTGTAGTTGTATAAAAAGTCTCAAAACGTCATCAGGAGTCCCGACACAACCTAAAAATGGAAGAAAATGCATATTTTACGGAAACATTTTTTTGCTAAAATGTCGTAAAGGGGGACCCTTACGAAAAATTCAAAAAAACGGACTAGCTTCAGCAGCACATTTCTGGTGCTGTAGTTGTATAAAAAGTCTCAAAACGTCATCAGGAGTCTCGACACAACCTGAAAATGGAAGAAAAAAAAGGTTTTACGGAAAAAATTTTTTGCTAAAATGTCGTAAGGGGGGGACCCTTACGAAAAATTCAAAAAAACGGACTAGCTTCAGCAGCACATTTATGGTGCTGTAGTTGTATAAAATGTCTCAAAACGTCATCAAGAGTCCCGACACAACCTGAAAATGGAAGAAAATGCATATTTTACGGAGACATTTTTTTGTTAAATTGTCGTAAGGTGGGACCCTTACAAAAAATTTAAAAAAACGGACTAGCTTCAGCAGCACATTTCTGGTGCTGTAGTTGTATAAAATGTCTCAAAACGTCATCAGGAGTCCCGACACAACCTAAAAATGGAAGAAAATGCATATTTTACGGAATTTTTTTTTTTGCTAAAACGTCGTAAGAGGGGGCCCTTACAAAAAATTCAAAAAAACGGACTTGCTTCAGCAGCACATTTCTGGTGCTGTAGTTGTATAAAATTTCTCAAAACGTCATCAGGAGTCCCGCCACAACCTAAAAATGGAAGAAAATGCATATATTACGGAATTTTTTTTTACTAAAATGTCGTAAGGGGGGACCCTTACAAAAAATTCAAAAAAACGGACTTGCTTCAGCAGCACATTTCTGGTGCTGTAGTTGTATAAAATGTTTAAAAATGTCATCAGGAGTCCCGACACAACCTAAATATGGAAAAAAATGCATATTTTACGGAAACATTTTTGCTAAAATGTCGTAAGGGGGGACCTTTACAAAAAATTGTAAAAAACAGACTTGCTTCAGCAGCACATTTCTGGTGCTGTAGTTGTATAAAATGTCTCAAAACGTCATCAGGAGTCCGGACACAACCTGAAAATGGAAGAAAAAAAAGGTTTTACGGAAAACAATGTTGCTAAAATGTCGTAAGGGGGGACCCTTACAAAAAATTTAAAAAAACGGACTTGCTTCAGCAGCACATTTCTGGTGCTGTAGTTGTATAAAATGTTTCAAAATGTCATCAGGAGTCCAGACACAACCTAAAAATGGAAGAAAATGCATGTTTTATGGAAAAAAGTTTTTGCTAAAATTTCGTAAGGGGGGACCCTTACAAAAAAATTCAAAAAAACGAGCTTGTTTCAGCAGCACAATTCTGGTGCTGTAGTTGTAGGAGATGTCTCAAAACGTCATAAGGAGTCCCGACACAACCTGAAAATGGAAGAAAAAAAAGGTTTTACAAAATAAAAAATTTGCTAAAATGACTCTTATAAAAAAAATTAAAAAACGAACTGTTTCAGCAGCACATTTCTGGTGCTGTAGTTGTATAAAGTGTCTCAAAACGTCATCAGGAGTCCCGACACAACCAGAAAATGGAAGAAAATGCATATTTCACTGAAAACATTTTTTGCTAAAATGTCGTAAGGGGGGACCCTTACAAAAAATTCAAAAAAACGGACTTGCTTCAGCAGAACATTTCTGGTGCTGTAGTTGTATAAAATGTTTCAAAACGTCATCAGGAGTCCCGACACAACCTGAAAATGAAAAAAAAAAAATGCATTTTTTACAGAAACATTTTTGCTAAAATGTCGTAAGGGGGGACCCTTACAAAAAATTCAAAAAAACGGACTTGCTTCAGCAGCACATTTCTCCTCCAGAACAAAGAGGAAAAGAACCATCCGGATTGTTATAGGCGCAAAGTTGAAAAGCCAGCATCTGTGATGGTATGGGGGTGTATTAATGCCCAAGACATGGGTAACCTACACATCTGTGAAGGCACCATTAATGCTGAAAGGTACATACACGTTTTGGAGCAACATATGTTGCCCTCCAAGCAACGTCTTTTTCATGGACGCCCCTGTTTATTTCAGCAAGACAATGCCAAGCCACGTGTTACAACAGCACGGCTTCATAGTAAAAGAGTGCGGGTACTAGACTGGCATGCCTGTATTCCAGACCTGTCTCCCATTGAAAATGTGTGGCGCATTATGAAGCCTAAAATACCACAACGGAGACCCCGGACTGTTGACCAACTTAAGCTGTACATCAAGCAAGAATGGGAAATAATTCCACCTGAAAAGCTTCAAATATTGGTCTCCTCAGTTCCCAAATGTTTACTGAGTGTTGTTAAAAGAAAAGGTGATGTAACACAGTGGTGAACATGCCCTTTCCCAACTACTTTGGCACGTGTTGCAGCCATGAAATTCTAAGTTAATTATTATTTGCAAAAAAAAAAAAAAGTTTATGAGTTTGAACATCAAATATCTTGTCTTTGTAGTGCATTCAATTGAATATGGGTTGAAAAGGATTTGCAAATCATTGTATTCCGTTTATATTTACATCTAACACAATTTCCCAACTCATATGGAAATGGGGTTTGTAGACAGACAGACAGACAGACAGACAGACAGACAGACAGACAGACAGACAGACAGACAGACAGACAGACAGACAGACAGACAGACAGACAGACAGACAGACAGACAGACAGACAGACAGACAGACACACACACACACACACACACACACACACACACACACACACACACACACACACACACACACACACACACACACACGCGCGCGCACAGTCGCTTCATGTGTGGCTTCATAGTAAAAGAGTGCGGGTACTAGACTGGCCTGCCTGTAGTCCAGACCTGTCTCCCATTGAAAATGTGTGGCACATTACGAAGCCTAAAATACCATAACGGACTGTTGACCAACTTATGCTGTACATCAAACAAGAATGGGAAAGAATTCCACCTGAAAACCTTCAAATATGTGTCTCCTCAGTTCCCAAACGTTTACTGAGTGTTGTTAAAAGGAAAGGCCATGTAACACAGTGGTAAAAATGCCCCTGGGACAACTTTTTTGCAACGTGTTGCTGCCATTAAATTCTAAGTTAATGTTTATTTGCAAAAATAATAAGTTTGTCAGTTGGAACATTAAATATCTTGTCTTTGCAGTCTATTCAATTGAATATAAGTTGAAAAGAATTTGCAAATCATTGTATTCTGTTTTTATTTAGGAATTACACAACGTGCCAACTTCACTGGTTTTGGGTTTTGTACAAAGTAGCGTACATTTCTATCTTATATCTGTCAGTAGACTCCATATGGAAGCGCTAAAACTACAAATGGCAGACGGGGTGGAGACATAGTCGAAGTGGGTTTGGACGGGAGGAGGACTTCAGTGCGTAAATAAGACCGCCCATAAAAACGGCGCATTCTGAAGAGACGATCAGAAAGTGGCTTGAACATGGTTTGCAAAACATAATCTACCATTATTACATGTTATGTAGACTGCAAGGTAGTGTTTTATATGTTGAAAAACAAATTATAATATGACCTCTTGAAAGAAAAAAATTACCAAAAACATGACAGAGCGCATATAAGGCTAACTTGGTGAAGCAGTTGGATTGCATCACTGCTTGTCTGCACCATACTGACGCAGAATGTGTCGATGACACCAGCCAAGGATGTTAGAATAATTGAAATGGTGGACATTAATCCATGAAAAAATATGGAGATGCTGCTGATGGTGTGTTTGACAGAGAAGCAGCTGGAAGGATATAGCGTAGAAGTCCACTCTCCAAGATAAATGCTGTACATTAATATTACATTACCTCGTAAAACTACTTTATTTGTTTGTACAATATTCTATTGCAGGGCTATTCAGCTACATAATGAAGAGGGCTGCAGCTTCAAGAGCCCAGGGGCTCAGGGACCGGACATCAAAATGTGGATGTTTCATCAGAAAGTGCCTTCCTCGGTTATATTTCTTTGAGACTGAGTTTACTTAATTGTAAAGTAAACACATCGCCTTTCACACTGCACTGTCATTAAATTCATTCTTCTGCCCTTGCTACTTGTTTCCAGCGTGTGCAGATAGTTAACAGTATGAAGCTCCAGTTTTTTGTTGAGGATTGATGTTCCTTCTTTTGAATTGTTTTCCTTCCTTAGTTTTATTTCTTTACACGTCTTCCTTTATTTAGGTTTGTCAGACTGAAAATATTGTGTATTTTACATAAATAACATCCATTGTGTATTTTACATAAATAAAACAGGTTTAGTGTTAAAATATTTACACAATAAACTACAAATGTTTACAAATATAGAAATTACACAACATTTACACCCATTGTATGTGACTTGTCACTATTAGTGTTGTCGTCCTCTACTTGTCACATTTAGCACTACATGTAGTAAACGAGGTTTCTCTCAGACAAAAAACAAGACGGTCACGAATACAAAATACATCACAAAGTCAGCAATTTCAATACAAAACAAACTAAATATCTTTACGCAAAAATTATATCTACTTATAAAGTTTGACCAAGTTCCGTGATGAAACTTACACGCTGGGATTTCAACCATTGTTGCTGCTTGTCAGGATCAGTGTGTCCGTAGCTTGAAAGGTCCGCCAGAAAACAATGACTGGAGCACTTGCTGGTTGTAGAAAATTCATACTTTGTTGTCCAATCGTTGTTAAAAGTCTGATTTTTGCAATTTATTTACCGTATTTTCCGCACCATAAGGCGCCCTGGGTTATAAGCCGCGCCTTCAATGAACGGCATATTTCAAAACTTTGTCCACCTATAAGCCGCCCCGTGTTGTAAGCCGCATCTAACTGCGCTAAAGGAATGTCAAAAAAACAGTCAGATAGGTCAGTCAAACTTTAATAATATATTAAAAACCAGCGTGATGTGGGCGCGCATGGAGTCGTATATCAACATGGACGGAGCTGCGTGAAAAAAGCCACCCGGCCTCTTCGCGTAAACTTACCTTAACCACTCGCTCATCTTTTCTTCATCCATCCATCCCTTCGAGTTAGCTTTTATGATGACGCCGGCTGGAAAGGTCTCTTTTGGCAAGGTCTTCCTTTTGAATATCACCATAGGTGGAAGTTTCTGGCCATTAGCATGGCAAGCTAGAACCACAGTGAAGGATGACTTCTCATTCCCTGTGGTGCGAATATTCACCGTACGTGCTCCCGTTGTATCCACAGTGCGGTTCACAGGAATATCAAAAGTCAGTGGAACCTCGTCCATGTTGATAATGTTCTCTGGCCGGATCTTTTTTTCAGCTATCTTGTTTTTACAATATGCACGGAAAGTAGCCAGCTTTTCTTGAAAGTCTTTAGGCAGTTGCTGTGAAATAGTAGTCCGTGTGCGGATGGAGAGATTGCGTCTTTTCATGAACCGGAAACCTGTCACTTAGTAGGAGCCATTTTGTGGTCTTTACAGATGTAAACACACAAAGGAAATGAAACGTAATATCCGCGCGCTTCTTCTTCTTCTACGCGGGCGGGTGGGTGCTTACAGTAGAAGAAGAAGCGCTTCCTGTTCTATGGGGGCGGGTGCTTACCTTGGCGGTTGCTTGCATAGAAGAAGAAGCACTTCCTCTTCTACGGGGAAAAAAGATGGCGGCTGTTTACCGTAGTTGCGAGACCGAAACTTTATGAAAATGAATCTTAATATTAATCCATATATAAAGCGCACCGGGTTATAAGCCGCACTGTCAGCTTTTGAGTAAATTTGTGGTTTTTAGGTGCGGCTAATAGTGCGGAAAATACGGTAGATTTTTTTTCCAGGGTTGAATGAGTAGTTTTTTACTCGCCCCACTGCTGTATTATTGGGACACATATGACTCGCTGTTGCCACCTGCAGGGTGGCGGTGGTACTGCATACATTATTAACCCTAGTTTCACTGGTCTCATCTCTGGGGGGGAGCAAGCATGAATATATTGATTTTGATTCACTTCCAAAATACACGTTTTCTGAGGTATGAGGTGTGTCACAGAACCAAGCGTATCCAAGGGTACCACTGTCCTGGATATTAAAATGAAGCTCAAAAGCTGTGGAGAAGCAGCGCAATTCCTACATAGAACAGAAGCCACTTGGGAACACCACATCCTGTGAGGGGCAGGACATGGAAAAGGCCGACGGGGCCCTTGGCTAAAATCAACTCTCCGCCGTACATCCGCTTTTAGTCCTACAGAGGTGACCGTGCCCCAGTACGGGGCTCGCCTGCCGTTTTTTCGTGTCGTCCTCACCATTTTCGTATCCTAAATAGCTGTCAAAAGGTACCAACTTGTCGGAATACCTACTCAGACTTCTTCTGTCCAGGTGGGATGCATGATTTATGATCTAGAATAAACTTACAGGGAACAAGGAAGCGATGGCGCCGCTGTAATGGCTGCTCTTTTGTCATCCTTTTCCTGATGTTTCCCTCTTGTTTTCATGTTGTTGTTTTTTTTCCATTTTGGTTGGGGACCCTTTGGGACTGTGTGAACAGGGGTGGCACTTTCGTGACTTCTACGGTGCTTTTTTGTGAACTTCTGGATCTGCCTCCCGGGAGCCTTTTGGCCATGGAGACCAGCTGCTGGGTCTCTGCCACACCAGAGTCCGTTTGGAGAGACAGGAGGAGATGCGGATGGAGAGACAGGTCTGCGGAGCTGGCGCTGAGCGCCGGGACGGACAAGCTTCTCAGTGTCTTGACTGAATGAGCAGGTATCGGACGCCTTGGACGTATCCTCGCTCATCCATGCAGACTGGACACTGGCCGAGAGTTGGTGGGCGGCCGAGGGTGGAGTCGGCTCTCTTGGTTGCTTTGTTGGGTCTGCTCCTGTCTCTGGCCATGCTCCCCCACCCCAGCAGATGATTGATTGATTGGTTGAAACTTTTATTAGTAGATTAGTACATATTCCGTACAAGGGACGGCGTGGCGCAGTGGAAGAATGGCTGTGCACGACCCGAGGGTCCCTGGTTCAATCCCCACCTAGTACCAACCTCGTCATGTCCGTTGTGTCCTGAGCAAGACACTTCACCCTTGCTCCTGATGGGTGCTGGTTAGCGCCTTGCATGGCAGCTCCCTCCATCAGTGTGTGAATGTGTGTGTGAATGGGTAAATGTGGAAGTAGTGTCAAAGCGCTTTGAGTACCTTGAAGGTAGAAAAGCGCTATACAAGTACAACCCATTTATCATTATTTATTAATTGACCACTAAATGGTAACACCCGAATAAGTTTGTCAACTTGTTTAAGTCGGGGTCCACGTTAATTAATTCATGGAAATCATGGAACACCGCAGAGGCCACCACAGTGTATATGTTTTTGTTGTTGTTGTTGTTTTACGTTTGTGGCTGTGTGTAGAAGTCGCTGGTTGCAGCCGCTCTGCTCTTTTAATGTATTTAATGTCCTTTGTGTTCTTTGATGTTTCCCTCTTACACAAATGTTTGTGTGCTATGGCTATGAGGTTTTTTTCCCTTGGCCTCAGTCTGGACCCCCTCTCCAGGGCCCAGGCTTAGACTGAATTGCAGTTCACCTTTGAAGCGTGAGTGAAGAATGCGTGAAGAATGGCGTTTCTTTGATGTAAAGACCTGATAAGTCCGAAAGGGAAAGAGACGATACAGTATTATCTGCTCAGAGATGCTACCTAGTGGTTGTTTGAGCACATTGTAGCTGATCCTGGATAAATCCACTAACCTATACTCCTTAGTGCTATCCCCACATCTGTGGTCCCCTCTGAGTTTTCTCATTACATCCCATTGGGTTGAGTTTTTTCTTGCCCTGATGTGGAATCTGAGCAGAGGGTGTTGCTGTGGCTTGTGCAGCCCCTTTGAGACTCTTGTGATTAAGGGCTATATACATAAACTTTGATTGATTGATTGATCACCTGGGCTGGGCTCCAGGTCTATCAGCCCAGCATTCAGGGACAGGAAGTGGAGTCTTGGATGGCAGAGCTGGCCTTTTGACTCTAAAGACATGATCTACCGCAAGACTGTGAAAGGAAGTCCTCCTAGGTCAGGGGTCGGCAACCTGCGGCTCTAGAGCCGCATGCGGCTCTTTAGCGCCGCCCTGGTGGCTCTCTGGAGCGTTTTCAAAAATGTATGAAAAATGAAAAAAAGATGAGGGGAAAAAAATATATTTTTTGTTTTAATATGGTTTCTGTAGGAGGACAAACATGACACAAACCTCCCTAATTGTTATAAATCACACTGTTTGTATTAAACATGCTTCACTGATTCGAGTATTTGGCGAGCGCCGTTTTGTCCTACTAATTTTGGCGGTCCTTGAACTCACTGTAGTTTGTTTAAATGTACAACTTTCTCAGACTTTCGGGGACGTGTTTTATGCATACTTGCCAACCTTGAGACCTCCGATTTCGGGAGGTGGTGGGATGGGGGTGGGGGTGGGCGTGGTCGGGGTGGGACGGGGGCGTGGTTGGGGGCGTGGTTGGTGGCGTGGCTAAAAGGGGAGGAGTATATTTACAGCTAGAATTCACCAAGTCAAGTATTTCATTCATATATATATATATATATATATATATATATAAGAAATACTTGACGTTCAGTGAATTCTAGCTATACATATATATATATATATGTATTTATATATATATATATATATATATATATATATATAAAATAAATACTTGAATTTCAGTGTTCATTTATTTACACATATACACACACATAACACGGCGTGGCAAAGTTGGTAGAGTGGCTGTGCCAGCAATCGGAGTGTTGCTGGTTACTGGGGTTCAATCCCCACCTTCTACCATCCTAGTCACGTCCGTTGTGTCCTTGGGCAAGACACTTCACCCCTTACTCCTGATGGCTGCTGGTTAGCGCCCTGCATGGCAGCTCCCGCCATCAGTGTGTGAATGTGTGTGTGAATGGGTGAATGTGGTAATACTGTCAAAGCGCTTTGAGTACCTTGAAGGTAGAAAAGCGCTATACAAGTATAACCCATTTATTTATTTATTTATCTACTCGTTGTTGAGTTAAGGGTTGAATTGTCCATCTTTGTTCTATTCTCTGTCACTATTTTTCGAACCATGCTGAACACCCTTGTCTCTGATGATGCATTGCTGTGTGGCACGCACAAAAGTGCTTTCATCAAATGCACTAGATGGCAGTATTGTCCTGTTTAAGAGTGTCACAACATTGCTGTTTACGGCAGATGAACTGCTTTACGGTATACAAAAAAGTGACTGCTGTTGTTGTGTGTTGTTGCCACGCTGGGAGGACGTTAATGAAACTGCCTAACAATAAACCCACATGAGAAACCAAGAACTCGCCCTCCATCATTCTATAGTTATAACGTGATTGGGCAGGTACGTTTTTTTATATTGTGGAGGACCTGAGTCCGCCTGAATTTCGGGAGATTTTCGGGAGAAAATTTGTTCCGGGAGGTTTTCAGGAGAGGCGCTGAATTTCGGGAGTCTCCCGGAAAATCCGGGAGGGTTGGCAAGTTTGGTTTTATGCCACTTCTTTTTCTGTCTCATTTTGTCCACCAAACTTTTAACGTTGTGCGTGAATGCACAAAGGTGAGTTTTGTTGATGTTATTGACTTGTGTGGAGTACTAATCAGACATATTTGGTCACTGCATGACTGCAAGCTAATCGACGCTAACTTGTTATTTAGGCTAGCAATATGCATCATTATGCCTCATTTGTAGGTATATTTGAGCTCATTTAGTTTCCTTTAAGTCCTCTTAATTAAATGTATATCTCATGACACACTATCTGTATGTAATATGTTTTTTAATTTTTTGCGGCTCCAGACAGATTTGTTTTTGTATTTTTGGTCCAATATGGCTCTTTCAACATTTTGGGTTGCCGACCCCTGTCCTAGGTAGTACTTGAAGAGGCAGATAGCGTTGACCACAGCTGGTCTTGCTCAATCCGGCGCAATACTTTCTCGAACCGTCAGGTGGCAGAGAAGCAATAACGGGGGGGGTCGTGGTGTAGTCAGTCGCAGGTTGGGGAGATGTGCTTGACTGCAGTATCTGGGGGTAGGGTGCAGGATAAGTGGTCGGTTTGATAAAGTTGTCAGTCGTTATTGCATAGCGTATTTTTCGGAGTATAAGTCACACCGGCCGAAAATGCATGAAAAAGAAGGAAAAAAACATATATAAGTTGCACTGGAGTATAAGTCGCATTTTTGGGGGAAATTTATTAGATAAAATCCAACACCAAGAATAGACATTTGAAAGGCAATTTAAAATAAATAAAGAATAGTGAACAACAGGCTGAATAAGTGTACGTTATATGAGGCATAAATAACCAACTGAGAACGTGCCTGGTATGTTAACGTAACATATTATGGTAAGAGTCATTCAAATAACTAACATATAGAACATGCTATACGTTTACCAAACAATCTGTCACTCCTAATCACTAAATCCCATGAAATCTTATACGTCTAGTCTCTTACGTGAATGAGCTACATAATATTATTTGCTATTTTACGGTAATGTGTTAATACAGGGGTAGGGAACCTATGGCTCTAGAGCCAGATGTGGCTCTTTTGATGACTGCATCTGGCTCTCAAATAAATCTTAGCTGACATTGCTTAACATGATAAGTAATGAATAATTCCGCTGGTAATCACAGTGTTAAAAATAACGTTCAAAATATTAAACATTCTCATGCATTTTAATGAGTTTAAAGCTTCTGTGAAAGGACTGCAATCTACCTTGTCTGTATGCACATGTGTCATGTGAGCAAGTTTTAATGTTGTAAATGTGATGTTTTATGTGTTTACTGTTTTTAATGTAACCTTGCTGCTGCCCTCTTGGCCAGGTCTCCCTTGGAAAAGAGATCCTTGATCTCAATGGGATTTTTTACCTATATATAAAGGCTAAATAAAAAAATCCATCCATCCGTTTCTACCGCACCTGTTCAAGAAGTCGCATTAATGGTAAGAAGTATTTTATTTATTATTGGTTAGCTTCAGAATAACAATGTTATTAAAAAGAATAGGAGACTTATTACACTCTAAAAATGTTGGTCTTACTTAAAAATGCATTTAGTTGTGTTCAGTGTTAAAAAATATAATATGGCTCTCACGGAAATACATTTTAAAATCTTTGGCTTTCATGGCTCTCTCAGCCAAAAAGGTTCCCGACCCCTGTGTTAATAATTTCACACATAAGTCGCTCCTGAGTATAAGTCGCACCCCCGGCCAAACTATGAAAAAAACTGCGACTTATAGTCCGAAAAATACGGTACGTGCCAACCCTCCCGGTTTTCCCAGGAGACTCCCGAATTTCAGTGCCCCTCCCGAAAATCTCCCGGGGCAACCATTCTCCCGAATTTCTCCCGATTTCCCCCCGGACAACAATATTGGGGGCGTGCCTTAAAGACACTGTCTTTAGCGTCCTCTACAACCTGTCGTCACGTTCGCTTATCCTCCATTCAAACAGCGTGCCGACGCAGTCACATAATATATGCGGTTTTTACACACACGAGTGACTGCAAAGCATACTTCATCAACAGCCACTGAGGGTGGCCGTATAAACAACTTTAACACTGTTACAAATATGCGCCACACTGCGAACCCACACCAAACAAGAATGGCAAACACATTTCGGGAGAACATCCACGCCGTAACACAACATAAACACAACAGAACAAATACCCAGAATCCCTTGCAGCACTAACTCTTCCGGGACGCTACAATATACACCACCAAACCCCGCCCCCATCTCCCGAATTTGAAGGTCTCAAGGTTGGCAAGTATGCGTTATTGTGGCCACAGAGCAGCTTGAATGAAGGTGGTTGCCTGCTCATTTGGGAAGGCGAGGATACCCTTTTTGTCGTTAATGACAAAATCCAGTGCACCCAGCAGCGCCGACCAAAGAATGCAGTCCTGTGGATTTGCCAAACGTGTCTTTCCCACCCCCAGAGTAACCACGCCACTAAACCTCCTCATTGTCCACCAGTCACTCACACATTCGCGATCAGAACAGCATTACGACACAAGCAGGTACAAACAATACCGTAGTAGGTGGTAGCAGAAAAAAATGACAAAACCAGAGGACTAAAATGGGCGCAGCAACGAGGGAGAACTGGAGGCACACCAAGAAAAAAAAGCAACTGTCCCAGTCCTTTAGCATTCTAGCCAAGTATGACCTGGTGCCTTTTGCAGCCACTAACAGCTAAACGGCTGGCGGTGTGACGCACCTGACCCACAGAGTGGAAATAAACAAAACTATTGGTATGTTTTCATCTACAAAACCATTCTGGGTATCACTCCATCTTATCTGTCTTGTCTTTTAACAAAGAAACACGGAAGTCGCAATTTTCGTTCAATGAATGTTCTGCAATTTGTCGTCCCCAAAGTAAGAACTGAACTGGGCAAGAAAGCATTTAGGTTTTCAGCACCGATGGCTTGGAATAACCTACAATCGAATATTAAACTTCAAACCCTAAGTAATGAATAATTCCGCTGGTAATCACAGTGTTAAAAATAACGTTCAAAATATAAAACATTCTCTTGCATTTTAATGAGTTTAAATCTTCTGTGAAAGGACTGCAGTCTACCTTGTCTGTATGCACATGTGTCATGTGAGCAAGTTTTAATGTTGTAAATGTGATGTTTTATGTGTTGTTTACTGCTTTTTAATGTAACCTTGCTGCTGCCCTCTTGGCCAGGTCTCCCTTGGAAAAGAGATCTTTGATCTCAATGGGATTTTTACCTGGTTAAAGGGGAACATTATCACCAGACCTATGTAAGCGTCAATATATACCTTCATGTTGCAGAAAAAAGACCATATATTTTTTTAACCGATTTCCGAACTCTAAATGGGTGAATTTTGGCGAATTAAACGCCTTTCTAATATTCGCTCTCGGAGCGATGACATCACAACGTGACGTCACATCGGGAAGCAATCCGCCATTTTCTCAAACACCGAATCAAATCAGCTCAGTTATTTTCCGTTTTTTTCGACCGTTTTCCGTACCTTGGAGACCTCATGCCTCGTCGGTGTGTTGTCGAAGGGTGTAACAACACGAACAGGGACGGATTCAAGTTGCACCAGTGGCCCAAAGATGCGAAAGTGGCAAGAAATTGGACGTTTGTTCCGCACACTTTACCGACGAAAGCTATGCTACGACAGAGATGGCAAGAATGTGTGGATATCCTGCGACACTCAAAGCAGATGCATTTCCAACGATAAAGTCAAAGAAATCTGCCGCCAGACCCCCATTGAATCTGCCAGAGTGTGTGAGCAATTCAGGGACAAAGGACCTCGGTAGCACGGCAAGCAATGGCGGCAGTTTGTTCCCGCAGACGAGCGAGCTAAACTCCCTAGATGTCTCGGTTCACACCGTTCCTTATGCCACCGAAGATGATCAAGAGAAGAATATCGACCCTAGCATCCCTGGCCTGCTGACATGAGGGTATGTCTACAGAATATATTAATTGATGAAAATTGGGCTGTCTGCACTCTCAAAGTGCATGTTGTTGCCAAATGTATTTCATATGCTGTAAACCTAGTTCATAGTTGTTAGTTTCCTTTAATGCCAAACAAACACATACCAATCGTTGGTTAGAAGGCGATCGCCGAATTCGTCCTCGCTTTCTCCCGTGTCGCTGGCTGTCGTGTCGTTTTCGTCGGTTTCGCTTGCATACGGTTCAAACCGATATGGCTCAATAGCGTCAGTTTCTTCTTCAATTTCGTTTTCGCTACCTGCCTCCACATTACAACCATCCGTTTTAATACATGCGTAATCTGTTGAATCGCTTAAGCCGCTGAAATCCAAGTCTGAATCCGAGCTAATGTCGCTATATCTTGCTGTTCTTTCCGCCATGTTTGTTTGTATTCACTGTGACGTCACAGGAAAATGGACGGGTGTTTATAACGATGGTTAAAATCAGGCACTTTGAAGCTTTTTTTAGGGATATTGCGTGATGGGTAAAATTTTGAAAAAAACTTCGAAAAATATAATAAGCCACTGGGAACTGATTTTTAATGGTTTTAACCATTCTGAAATTGTGATAATGTTCTCTTTTAAATAAAGGCTAAATAAATAAAAAATAAGTAAAAAGTCAGGAAAAGTAGAATAAAACAGCACAGTACCTGGCTTATCCAGAAACGTACTGTAAAAATCGGAAGGGAGGGAAGGATGGAGTAAAATCCAAGAACGTTCCTGGGGATCGTACCCAAACCGCTCGACCAGGTACTGGAATCCTTTCACGTGCAAAGCCAGTTTGATTTCAGTTTCAACAAACAGAGAGAGGCCCTAAAAATTAGCGATCAAAAAGTGATATTACATAACTTTGTGTAACGTACCTTGTTCTTAGGTAGTCACGATGAACCCTTCATGTTCGTGTTGTTGTTGACTTTATTCCAGCAGCTTGATTCATTCTGGCTTTTGTCTTTCAAGTGGGGATATGATGTCATCGCTCATATTTTTGTCCAGTTCCTTGATGTCTTTTTACAGCATGTTACTATGGCTTCTTCTGGTCCTCCTTTCAACACCATGCACATTTTTACAGCTGGCGCTGCAAGGGTCTTGAATTTTCTCCTGTTTGCTTGAAGGAAAACTGCACAATTTTTTCATGCATTTGAGTACCCTTTGAGGAAAAAAAGAGGAAAACTGATGAAAAAAAGAGGAAAATTCTATCGGCACAAAGTGCTGCAACGCAATCATGGAAAGAAAAGTTGAACAATTTCCCTTGTGGATCATTAAAGTTTGTCTAAGTCTAAATCTAAGATTATAGTCGGAATGAATGAATCCCTATTACTTGCATTGTTAGATGCCTAGTATTAGCAGTTTTTCACTATTTAGAATGCAAAGAAAAAGGAAAGACGTGTGTTCTTGTCTCACGTAAATGGGGGTTACATCACCAAAATGATTCCCGAGCGCGGCCACCGCTGCTGCTCACTGCTCCCCTCACCTCCCAGGGGGTGGAACAAGGGGATGGGTGAAATGCAGAGGGTAATTTCACCACACCTAATATGTGTATGTGACTAACAGTGGTACTTTAACTTTAACATTAGCATAAGAACTGTAGATGATGGGCAAAATAGAAAAAGTGCAGTTGCCCTCTCGTGTGCTTGCATCCAAGTCAGGAAAGCATTTGGAAAGAAACAAAAAGAATGATGAATTCCTTATTCGATTGGCCTGAAATTAGAGTCAAATTAGTTTAGATCAAATTTATTTGTAAATGCATCCCAGGTAGAACAAAGGAAAAATAGGTACAATATACAGTATATTCAGATGTACTGATATATTCAATTATGTACATGTTTAGGGTTTGCACATAAAACACTGGTTGTGTTTTCAAATCTGGTACAGATAATATTCTCTGTAAATCCAGGATACAGCCATGCAAAGTGGTCCATACACACATATTTACATACATTCATAGGATGCGATAACAGAACCGAACCCGTGTTCAGACAGGCATTGAAGATTGAACAAGCGTATAAAAGGAATGAAGTGCTGTTGGATAAACGTATGGATTGAGCAGGTAGGATTGATAGCTTAGTGATTACATTTAGCACCATGTTGCGTGTCCAATGTGCCCAACAACTGTCTGGAGAGAAAAACCCTCACAGGTTTTCCAGTAGCAGAGCTTAGGGTACCTGTGTGTCAGCTAAAAACGTTCATAATAACAATAAAAAACAAAACAATGCAATGACTGAACCATATCCAAAAAGCAGTTTGGCTTCCAAATAAGGAGCCAGTGGAACAGTAAGGCTTGACAATAGAAATACAAAACCAACTAAATGCACTTTAGGGGTGTCCCCATTCAACGTTTTCACTTCTGATACAATACAGATATGTCAGACGATTGGCCGATACCGATATCGATCCGATATCAGCACGGAAAATACATACTTTTTTTACTACCGGTATTTTGTAGTGTGAATTTGTTTAAAAAAAAGGCTTAATCAAGTTATATGCTGTTGTGATATAGACACTTGAGCAAAGTCTGCAATTGACTATATACTATTTTTTATATATTGTTTTTTGTACACTTCTGAGCATCATTTGCAAGAATGCCAGTACGTCAAATGTGCCAGTCTTGTCTTTTGTTGTGTCCTACAAAGTTTTTATGCTGTACGCATTGTAATTATTACAGCAGCTGTTTGATTGTAATTGTAGTTTTTTAATTACCAAATTTGGAGGGGTTGAAATCCATCCATCCATCCATTTTCTACTGCTTATCTCTATCTCAGCTACAATCAAATCGCCATGTAAAATCGCTAATGGTAATCAGTATCATGTATATGGCATAGCCAATGAAAATTAGCATTGAGCAACCACGTTTCTTTTCATGCATTTCTTTCATATTGTCATCCATCCATTTTCTACCATTTGTCCCTTTTGGGGTTTCATATTGTGATGTATGTCAAAAATAAGTTATTTTGTATCTCATGTAAGTTATATTGACATACCGTATTTTCCGAACTATAAGGCGCACTTAAAATCTGTTTTCCCCCTCAAAACTCTACAGTGCTCCTTTATAACCCGGTGCGCCTAATGTACGGAATATTTCCGGTTTTGCTCACCGACCTCGAAGCAATTTTATTTGGCACATGGTGTAATGATAAGTGTGACCAGTAGATGGCAGTCAAACATAAGCAATACGTGTAGACTGCAATATGATGGCAATATGACTCAAGTAAACAACACCAACATTTTATATGTCCCATTGAAAATATAGAATACTACACACGGCGCTCAAAAATCTATCAAAATGTTTTAGTACGACTTTGGTAAGCTATGATGCCGCACCGCTTGATGGATTGTACTGTGCTTCAACATAGGAGTATTATTATGATGTGCGTATAAGGTAAGACATATTATCTGGCGTTTTGTTTTTACAATATTATGCAAAAGCAACTTTTCTTACCTTCTGATACCTGCTGATCTGTATTTGGGATCTGCATAAATCCTGAAAAGTTGCGCGCGTCTGCTTTTGGAGTCCGTGTCGACACCGTAGTCGATAAGCTTCTTCTTTTTCTCTATCTTCTTGTTATGGGACATTCATCCTCCGCTGTTGCCATTTCTAATATAAAGTAGTGTAAAGTTCTTACTTATATCTGTCAGTAAACTTGCCATGAAAGCGCTAAAACATACCGGTGTAGTGAGTTTACATTATTCACCCAAGGAACTTTAGTTATTAGAGTTCCGGTCGGACGTTTTTTCACGGGACACATTTCCGATGTTGTTGTTTGCGAATGAGAAGACGCTGCTCCGTTATTGATTGAAGTAAAGTCTGAATGTCATTAAAACAGTTAGCGCCATCTTTTGACACTTCTTCCACTCCCGTCCTTGCACGCTACACCGCTACAACAAAGATGACGGTGAGAAGACGCTGCCGAAGGTGAGCCACGTAAATAAGACCGCCCACAAAATGGCGAATCCTGAAGCGACTGTCAGAAAGCGACTTGAAGATGATCTGTAAAACATCATCTATGCAACATTTTGACCAAAGAACCACCATCACATGTTATGTAGACCACAAGGAAGTCTTTTACATTTAGAAAAAAAGAAAATAATATGACTTCTTTAATGCGCCTTATAATCCAGTGCGCCTTTGATATGAAAAAAGATCGAAAATACACCATTCATCAGCAGTGCGCTTTATACTACGGTGCGCCCTATGGTTCGGAAAATACAGTACTTTACTTCTATATTGAAGTAAGGACTTCTATAAATGGAGACAACTTGTTATCCGTCTACTAAACTAGCAAGAGGAGCAGAACAGACTGCCTGTATTGGAGATTTTAGATGCAGGCTTATATAATCCAATTTTTTGCTGATATCGGAGAGATATCCGGTATCAATATCAAATCAGGACACCCCTCGTACACATGACATAGAGTACATCAAAAAGACGATTCAACTCCAATCAGAAGGCAAATTTCACAATCAATAATTCACGTTTGCATTTTGTTGCGTTGCGCCGATATCCTTCCTCCTTCTTTCTCAGTAGCATTAACCCATAAGAAGCCACTTCAAGTCAAATGATGGTGGATATACAGTACAAGTAACATTAAACAGGTTACATAACTACATAAGTAGTTGAATAAATAGATGCATTTTGGTGTAGAAAACCATATGTTGGAGCATTCACACAATTAAACTTCCTCAAATTCTTCTTCTCCAGATTTTGGCATGCTCTACCTTCCACATTTTTCACCCGATTCAAACCGTTCCAGCGTCAAACTGTTCAGCCCATTCAGGAATCGCGGGCTTTCCCTTGACAAATTCCAAAAATTCCCAGATTTCCCAAAATGTCAGGTTTTCCGGGACATTTTTCCCATTCAAAATAAATTGGCCATTTTTCAAACTTTCACCATTTCCACATTTTTCAACCGATTTTAACCATTCCACCTTCAACACATTCCACCACTCTGGAAATCTAAACTACCTTTTTTTCCAAAGTCAAAAAAATTCCAGGATTTTCCAGAATTCCTGGTTTTCCAAAGCCCTATTTCCACCCTTCCTTCCACATTTTTCAACGCACTTCAACCGTTCCACCGTCCAAACATTCCTCTTAATCAGGACAAAAAACAAAGTTGTTTTTTGTACTGGAAAAAATCCCGGTTTTCCAGAAATTCCATAATACCATTTCTCAATTGTTACTACTTCAACATTTCTCGACCGATTTGAAAAATTCCAACACCAATAACCATTTCAACTCATTCAAACCATTCAAGTTTTTTTACCATTATCAAAAAAATTCCCGCTTTTCCTGAAAATCCTATTAAAATCAATGGGACATTCTTCAAAGTTCCACAACTCCCACAGTTTTCATCTGATTCAAAACTGTATCAAAATATTCAGCCTGTTTGGGAATTGTGTGCTTTACTTCAGCAATTCTAAAAAAAAATCCAGGATTTCAGTTCAACGTCAGCATTGGAGCATTCACACGCAATTCCTTCAGGAATTGCCCCATCTAGTTTACAGATTATTTTCTCATTTTCACGGTTGTAAAAATATGGGTCAAGGTGCGTCCCTTGACAGCTAAATACGGAAAGCGCACTTGTGTTTCTAAATACAAGATGATTCCGTTTTTCAAGGAACGGTTGGCAACTCCAATTTTAAAGCTAAATACTAGCTAACATACACTATATTGCCAAAAGTATTTGGTCACCTGCCTTGACTCACATATGAACATGAAGTGCCATCCCATTCCTTACCCATAGGGTTCAATATGATGTCAGTCCACCTTTTGCAGCTATTACAGCTTCAACTCTTCTGGGAAGGCTGTCCACAAGGTTGCGGAGTGTGTTTATGGGAATTTTCGACCATTCTTCCAAAAGTGCATTGGTGAGGTCACACCGATGTTGGTCGAGAAGGCCTGGCTCTCAGTCTCCGTTCTAATTCATCCCAAAGGTGTTCTATCGGGTTCAGGTCAGGACTCTGTGCAGGCCAGTCAAGTTCATCCACACCAGACTTTGTCATCCATGTCTTTAGGGACCTTGCTTTGTGCACTGGTGCACAGTCATGTTGGAAGAGGAAGGGGCCCGCTCCAAACGGTTCCCACAAGGTTGGGAGCATGGTATTGTCCAAAATGTTTTGGTATCCTGGAGCATTCAAACTTCCTTTAACTGGAACTAAGGGGCAAAGCCCAATTCCTGAAAAACAACCTCATACCATAATTCCTCCTCCACCAAATGTCACATTCACACACAATACTTTTGGCAATATAGTGTATGTAGCATTGTTTTCTATGAATTCATTGTATTTTAAAAATAAATGATAATGAGCTCGCTTACCTGACACGCTGGGGAATAACCTAGGAGGGGTCACATGACTATGACATCACTTAATGAGTTCAGGCACAAAACTGAGTAGAACACATTTAAAAGTGATTTTACGGCTTCTTGTGGGTTAAACTGTTGCAGTAAAATGTAGCTTATTACGTGAGTAGCTTATTGAGGTGACACAATACACGTCTCATTGTCAATACAGCAGCTGCGTTTACACGAGGCGAGATGCAAGTTCTTCCTATAAATTGGACAGACAGCAAATTGACTGTATCAGGAGCAAAAAAAACATGACAACTACCACTCGTAGTAGTGCTGGTATTACAGTACTCTGGTTCTTCCTCATTGATCCAGGTGAAGTTCAGTCCTTCTACATTTTGCATAACGTGAACAATGTCCAAAACACTGGCGGCGTCCGAGCAGATAAAAACTGACAGGTAAGAGATAAGTCAGAGCCACAAACTTAACAAGAAAAAAAAAAGTACATGATTACATACTGCTTTCTTGTACTATAAATTAGAACAATTGCAGAAAAGGTTATACACAGTGGAAAAATAAGTATTTTGTGGGCTTATTTTTACAAAGATATGAACAATACATCCTTTTTAATGGTAGCTTTAGTTTAAAAGATAGACTGAATGTAAAACAATGACATAAAGGTCTTATGATTTGTATTTGGCTGAGGTAAATAAATGTTTGAATGAGGAATTGTGACCCCACAGAGTGGTTCTGTGCCCACGAAACACACACACACACGAGTACTGTACCTTGAAGGAAGTACTTCGAAACTCAACTCATTATGTATTTAAAATACACACAAACACTTTCTTCATTCAAACCTCTACACTACCATGGGCAAGACCAAAGATCTGACCTCAGGGACAAGATTGTAGACCTACACAAGACTGGAATGGACGATAAGTACTAGAGATGTCGATAAATGCTTTCAAATGTAATATCGGAAATTTTTGGTATCTGTTTCAAAATTATCGGTATCGGTTTCAAATAGTAAAATTTGTGACTTTTCAAAACGCCGCTGTGTACACGGACGTAGGGAGAAGTTCAGAGTGCCAATAAACCTTAAAGGCACTGCCTTTGCGTGCCGGCCCAGTCACATAATATCTACGGCTTTTCACACACACAAGGGAATGCAAGCCATACTTGGTCAACAGCCATACAGGTCACACTGAGGGTGGCCGTATAAACAACTTTAACACTGTTACAAATATGCACTGTGAACCCACACCAAACTAGAATGACAAACACATTTCGGCAGAACATCCGCACCGTAACACAACATAAACACAACAGAACAAATACCCAGAACCCCTTGCAGCACTAACTCTTCCGGGACGCTACAATATACCCCCCCCCCCCCCCCCCCAAACCTGCCCACCTCAACCTCCTCAGAGCATGTCCCAAATTCCAAGCTGCTGTTTTGAGGCATGTTAAAAAAAGTAATGCACTTTGTGACTTCAATAATAAATATGGCAGTGCCATGTTGGCATTTTTTTCCATAACTTGAGTTGATTTATTTTGGAAAACCTTGTTACATTGTTAAATGCATCCAGCGGGGCATCAAAACTAAATTAGGCATGATAATGTGTTAATTCCCCGACTGTATATATATCGGTATCGGTTGATATCGGAATGGGTAATTAAGAGTTGGACAATATCGGAATATCGGATATCGGCAAAAAAGCCATTATCGGACATCTCTAATAAGTACTACAACTACAAGAGACATCTAACCTGTATACTTGCCAATAATACTTCTACACCAAGTACTAATTGCTGTTTGTATTTGCATCAAAAACTTGTTTACCTCAATCCAATGCTAACTACAGTCATTTGATTGATCTCATGTTATTGTTATACATTCTGTCTCTCAGTTGAAATAACATGTGTTGTTCATACCTTGGAAAGGGTAAATGTACCCAATCAGCAGGGGATCAAATACTTGCGGTGTAAGTAGTACGTAGTGTACTTCACACGTCCTTCACAGTGTACTTCACACGTCCGTCACGTCCACCGGCCATCATATTGCCGAGCGGACTGCACGACCGCTTCGTGGAAAACGGTGGACTTTGACGTGTTTTGATAGATGGTCGCTGCGGGCAAACTTCTTGTCACACACGGGACATTGGTAAGGCTTGACCCCCGAGTGCGAGCGTCGATGTCGCGACAACTCGTCTGAGCGGGAAAATCTGTGAGGGAACAAAAGGGAGAAAAGTTTGACATTTTTCAAAAGGAACTTTGCTGGAAGGGTTTTTTAATTTGGTTCGTTTTCATTGTGTCAACACTATGGACAAACTCGCATGAAGGACTGATTACAACAGGGGTGTCAAACTCATTTTAGATCGGGGCCACATGGAGAAAAATCCACTCCCAAGCAGAGGTGGGTAGAGTAGCCAGAAATTGTACTCAAGTAAGAGTACTGTTACTTTAGAAATGTATTACTCAAGTAAAAGTAAGGAGTAGTCACCCAAATATTTACTTGAGTAAAAGTAAAAAGTATGTTGTGAAAAAACTACTCAAGTACTGAGTAACTTATGAGTAACCTGTTCGTTTAATGATGACGGCAACAAATAATGCACAAAAACATAAAAATAGCAATGAGCAAATTCAGAGCCAGGAATATCTCTTAAGCATCGAGAGGAGCCAGATGAGGTGGTTCGGGCATCTGGTCAGGATGCCACCCGAACGCCTCCCTTGGGAGGTGTTTAGGGCACGTCCAACCGGTAGGAGGCCACGGGGAAGACCCAGGACACGTTGGGAAGACTATGTCTCCCGGCTGGCCTGGGAATGCCTCGGGATCTCCCGGGAGGAGCTGGACGAAGTGGCTGGGGAGAGGAAAGTCTGGGCTTCCCTGCTTAGGCTGCTGCCCCCGCGACCCGACCTCGGATAAGCGGAAGAAGATGGATGGATGGATGGAACTAAAACAATAATATATATTAAATAATAATACATTAACATAAAAAAATTAAGGCAAATTGAGCCACAATAACTTAACAGCACCATAGGCTCAGTAGGCAGAGATTACAAAGGAAAATAACAAGTTAGTTTTTACGCAAACCACAAACTGATAGGTGTGGACTGCACGGTGCACCTGAGAACACACTGTGCACTTCTGATTGGTGTTTCTATGCATGCGTGAGTGTGTGTGCGACTGTGCGTGTGAGTGTGTGTTTCTCTGTCTGTCTATGAGGCTGCAGTGCGTTAATAAATGTTCCCACACGATGTACATTTGACAGTGATTCATAGCAGGGAAGCTAACATCAGCCTACGGTGACAGCCAAAATATCTACTAATGTTACTTACCGCGATGTGCTTCCTCAAATTTGACGTTGAGTTCATGTAAGCGTAAGCTTGTTAATCATGTGACCGCCTGGCTCTGTTTGATTGGTGAAACGGAGTCAAACGTCACCAGTGACTGCATTTAATTGGTGAAACGCAGGCATGCAATATATCCTACTTTGAAGGTCTGTCTGACAAACCAAAACAAACAAAGCCTGCATTAACAGATCGATAAAAATCAGTAGCGAGCTGAATGTAGATAAATGGAGCGGAGTAAAAGTAGCGTTTCTTCTCTATAAATATACTCAAGTAAAAGTAAAAGTATGTTGCATTATAACTACTCTTAGAAGTACAATTTATCCCAAAAGTTACTCAAGTAGATGTAACGGAGTAAATGTAGCGCGTTACTACCCACTTCTGCTCCCAAGTGGGCCGGACTGGTAAAATCACGGCACGGTAACTTAAAAATAAAGACAACTTCAGATTGTTTTCTTTGTTTAAAAATAGAGCAAGCACCTTCAGAAAATGTACAAATCCTAATGTTGTTGGACTTGCATCACAAGTTTAACAAGAAGATTAGCCCACGGGTGCCCATAGTCTCCTACGTCAGGTAATAAGGTACCAATACCACTCTCTAGTGGGCAAAGCCAAAATCGACTGTCAATGACCACAAATTTGAATTGACATCGAGTTGAGCGCAGCCATACTTGCCAACCCTCCCGAATTTTCCGGGAGATTCCCGAATTTCAGTACCTCTCCCGAAAATGTCCCGGGACAACCATTCTCCCGAAAATCTCCCAATTTCCAGCCGGACAACTATATTGGGGGCATGACTTAAAGGCACTGCCTTTAGCGTCGTCTGTCGCCTGAAAAGGAGACTATTATATATGTCTCCATTATCCATAGGTTTATCTATAACCCATAAAGTAGGCAGGCACGGCACTATTTCTCACACTGACATACAACATCCGGATTCCCATCATGCATTGCTTCAAAACTACGGCAATTTCCAGCCGGACAAACAATATTGGGGGCGTGCCTTAAAGGCGCTGCGTTTAGCGTCCTCTCACCTGAAAAAGAGACTATTATATATGTCTCCGTTATCCATAAGTATATCTACAACCTATAACACGGTGGCCGAATGGATATAGTCACTCATGAACGGTCAGAGAAGCACAAGTCGGCAGTATTATGGGCCACATTGCAAGCAACATCCCGTTCTCATTTGCGGATGTTTTCAACAAATCCGTGAAGGATATGTTCCCGGATTCAGAGATTGCTCGCCAGTACTCAAATGGCAGAACAAAAGCTACTGAAATAGTAAAAGGTAAGTGTTATTTTTTTTTAAAGTAAGCAGCAAGTACAGTACAGTTAGTAGAACAACTGTGTTTTCATTACTGTACTATATATATATATATATATACATATATATATATATATATACATATATATATATATATATACAAACCCCGTTTCCATATGAGTTGGGAAATTGTGTTAGATGTAAATATAAACGGAATACAATGATTTGCAAATAATTTTCAACCCATATTCAGTTGAATATGCTACAAAGACAACATATTTGATGTTCAAACTGATAAAAAAAATTTTTTTGCAAATAATCATTAACTTTAGAATTTGATGCCAGCAACACGTGACAAAGAAGTTGGGAAAGGTGGCAATAAATACTGATAAAGTTGAGGAATGCTCATCAAACACTTATTTGGAACATCCCACAGGTGTGCAGGCTAATTGGGAACAGGTGGGTGCCATGATTGGGTATAAAAGTAGATTGCATGTAATGCTCAGTCATTCACAAACAAGGATGGGGCGATGGTCATTACTTTTGTCAACAAATGCGTGAGCAAATTGTTGAACAGTTTAAGAAAAACCTTTCTCAACCAGCCCGTGACCTTCAATCCCTCAGGCTGTACTGCATCAACAAGCAACATCAGTGTGTAAAGGATATCACCACATGGGCTCAGGAACACTTCAGAAACCCACTGTCAGTAATTACAGTTGGTCGCTACATCTGTAAGTGCAAGTTAAAACTCTCCTATGCAAGGCAAAAACCGTTTATCAACAACACCCAGAAACGCCGTCGGCTTCGCTGGGCCTGAGCTCATCTAAGATGAACTGATACAAAGTGGAAAAGTGTTCTGTGGTCTGAAAAGCCAGCATCTGTGATGGTATGGGGGTGTAATAGTGCCCAAGACATGGGTAACTTACACATCTGTGAAGGCGCCATTAATGCTGAAAGGTACATACAGGTTTTGGAGCAACATATGTTGCCATCCAAGCAACGTTACCATGGACGCCCCTGCTTATTTCAGCAAAACAATGCCAAGCCACGTGTTACATCAACGTGGCTTCATAGTAAAAGAGTGCGGGTACCAGACTGGCCTGCCTGTAGTCCAGACCTGTCTCCCATTGAAAATGTGTGGCGCATAATGAAGCCTAAAATACCACAACGGAGACCCCCGGACTGTTGAACAACTTAAGCTGTACATCAAGCAAGAATGGGAAAGAATTCCACCTGAGAAGCTTAAAAAATGTGTCTCCTCAGTTCCCAAACGTTTACTGAGTGTTGTTAAAGGGAAAGGCCATGTAACACAGTGGTGAACATGCCCTTTCCCAACTACTTTGGCAAGTGTTGCAGCCATGAAATTCTAAGTTAATTATTATTTGCAAACAAAAAAAGAAAGTTTATGAGTTTGAACATCAAATATCTTGTCTTTGTAGTGCATTCAATTGAATATGGGTTGAAAAGGATTTGCAAATCATTGTATTCCGTTTATGTTTACATCTAACACAATTTCCCAACTCATATGGAAACGGGGTTTGTATATATATATATATATATATATATATATATATATATATATATATATATATATATATATATATATATATATATATATATATATATAAATAAATATAGGAAATACTTTAATTTCTGTGAATTCTAGCTATAAATATACTCCTCCCCATTAACCCCGCGGTTTGGACCCCCCTGGTACATCTTGTTTAGCACTTAGCAATACAGCTACTTTATGCTTAGTGTTTTACTAAAGCTGGATCTGTTTAGCACACAGCTTCTAAACCTTGCAGCTCATCCTCCTTATATTCAGGCTCAAAAATATAAGGGTCTGAATCATCATTTGTCTCAAAGTAATCTGTGTTGTCTCTCGCGAAGTCTGTCAGGATTAATAGGGTTGTTGTTAATGGAAATAGCGAAAGTTGGGATGCGTCTGTTAAAATAATATGCCGCTGTATGCTTAAAATATGCAAAATGTGTAAATGTTATTACATGTTATCGAATGTGCCTGTTACTACATTATATATATACTTACAAAAACGATGATGAAGGTTGTTTTTAAAGCACTTTTTTGGCAGAATAGAGCGACTTCCATTGGCTCCATTGTTTATTGACTCTTGCTAATGTTTAGAATGCATAAATAAAGAAAAACATGTGTTCTTGTCATACATAAGAATTGTGAATGATAGATTGATAGACAAAATTTCCCCCAAAAAGTGCAGTTCCCTTTTATTGGGTAAAACTACTTCAGATTTTGAACATGTTCTTCTTTTGTATTAGTTAAAACATATTTTATCTGATTATACAATGCTTATAAAAATGTTACTTTAAATGATGCCATTTATTCATACAGTAAGTCGTATTCTGTCTTTTTCTTCTCGCGTCGTCTTCCGCAGTGTGGACGTTCTTGTTCCACAGTCATGGTAACTTTTCAAAACGCCCTCTTTGTTTTAGCTTCCACTTCCTCCCTTCTCGCCTCATGTGATCGCATTCAGCGGCAGACCTCCCTTTTTAGCACCGCCGCCATCTTTGTACATTTGTAAAATAAACATGTCTGCGCTACACTTCTGTACTCTCTTCCAGCTTGTCTTTCATTTGGGCGACCTCATTAAATATGCACACACACACACGCACGCACGCACGCACGCACGCACGCACGCACGCACGCACGCACGCACTTCCATCCAAACAGGGTCTCAGCCTTCTGTTCAGACAAGAGTTCTTTGTTGATGAGAATACAAAGGCTGGCTTATGGCATCATAGAATTCCAACAAGCTGTTTGTGTCCAGCATGGAGGCGATAAAAGGTTTACATTAAGGGAACTCACGGTATGATATTTATCATTCATCAACCGCTAAATGCGGGCTTGAGAGGCTTGCTAGTAAAGAGTGTGTGTACAAAGTGTACATGGATGATATTGGTATGAAAGTTACACGTTTTTCAGAATACAAGCTGTATTGTTATGCTTTGACTTGCCAGCAAAAATTGAGGTTACGACTTACGAGTCTCCCCGCCACTAGTTGGCGTAGCGAATGTCAGCGTGAACCCTGTAAGATCCAAACAAAATCTCCGTTTTACTCATTAGCTTATAGCTAGAGATGGACATAACTTTGTTTTCCAAGCATGGGAAGGAAGAAAGTGAGTGTGCAGGACGGTGTTGGGAAGAAGTGGACGATATTCACTGAATTAAAGAAAGAAATCATCAAAAACACGACAGAGCGTGCAGCGAGCTGATGTTGTGAAGCAGTTGGAGCAGAGCGCTGCCGGTCTGCAACGTACTGAAACAAACTTGGTCAATGTCAGCCAAGGGTGTTCAAATAATAAATAAACGGAGAAGCTGCTGATGGTGTGTTTGACGGAGAAGCATCTGGAAGGAGAGATCGTAGAAAACCACTCTACTGTACATTATTATTACATTACTTTAAAAAAAACTACCGTAGTTGTCTGTGCTATGGAATGTTGTTATTATTTTGATGTTAAAATTGTGATGTTTTGGGTGGACCAAACACCAATTAAATTGGGTTTAATTATTTATTTATATATATTTTTTTAAATGTCCTGTTCTGCCACTCAGACAAACCATAATGTTGATGTACAAAACCCAAAACCAGTGAAGTTGGCACGTTGTGTAAATGGTAAATAAAAACACAATACAATGATTTGCAAATCCTTTTCAACTTATATTCAATTGAATAGACTGCAAAGACAAGATATTTAACGTTCAAACTGGTCAACTTTGTTATTTTTTGCAAATATTATCTAATTTGGAATTTGATGCCTGTAACATGTTTCAAAAAAGCTGGCACAAGTGGCAAAAAAGACAGAGAGAGTTGAGGAATGCTCATCAAACACTTATTTGGAACATCCCACAGGTGAACAGGCTAATTGGGAACAGGTGGGTGCCATGATTGGGTATAAAAGCAGCTTCCATGAAATGCTCAGTCATTCACAAACAAGGATGGGGCGAGGGTCACCACTTTGTGAACAAATGCGTGAGCAAATTGTCGAACAGTTTAAGAACAACATTTCTCAACGAGCTATTGCAAGGAATTTAGGGATTTCACCATCTACGGTCCGTAATATCATCAAAAGGTTCAGAGAATCTGGAGAAATCACTGCAAGCGATGATATTACGGACCTTCGATCCCTCAAGCGGTATTGCAGCAAAAAGCGACATCAGTGTGTAAAGGATATCACCACATGGGTTCAGGAACACTTCAGAAAACCACTGTCAGTAACTACAATTTGTCGCTACATCTTTAAGTGCAAGTTAAAACTCTACTGTGCAAAGCGAAAGTCATTTATCAACAACACCCAGAAACGCTGTCGGCTTCGCTGTGCCTGAGCTCATTGATTTTTTTGATTGATTGAGAAGTTTATTGACATTTTAAAGAATTTCATCCATGTAATGCTTTAAAAAGGCAAATGGATGGCACAAAAAGCCAAAAGGCTTGTTTCCATTGTGGTCCATCTAAGATGGACTGATGCAAAATGGAAAAGTGTTCTGTGGTCTGATGATTCCACATTTCAAATTGTTTTTGGAAACTGTGGATGTTGTGTCCCCCGGAACAAAGAGGAAAAGAACCATCCGGACTGTTATAGGCGCAAAGTTGAAAAGCCAGCATCTGTGATGGTATGGGGGTGTTTTAGTGCCCAAGGCATGGGTAACTTACACATCTGTGAAGGCGCCATTAATGCTGAAAGGTACATACAGGTTTTGGAGTAACATATGTAGCCATCCAAGCAACGTTATCATGGACGCCCCTGCTTATTTCAGCAAGACAATGCCAAGCCACATGTTACAACAGCGTGGCTTCATAGTAAAAGAGTGCGGGTACTAGACTGGCCTGCCTGTAGTCCAGACCTGTCTCCCATTGAAAATTTGTGGCGCATTATGAAGCCTAAAATACCACAACGGAGACTGTTGAACAACTTAAGCTGTACATCAAGCAAGAATGGGAAAGAATTCCACCTGCAAAGCTTCAAAAATTGGTCTCCTCAGTTCCCAAAAGTTTACTGAGGGTTGTTAAAAAGAAAGGCCATGTAACACAGTGGTAAAAATGCCCCTGTGACAACTTGTTTGCAATGTTTTGCTGCCATTAAATTTTAAGTTAATGATTATTTGCAAAAAAAAAAAGAAGTTTCTTAGTTACATTAAATATCTTGTCTTTGCAGTCTATTCAATTGAATATAAGTTGAAAAGGATTTGCAAATCATTGTATTCTGTTTTTATTTACGAATTACACAACGTGCCAACTTCACTGGTTTTGTGTTTTATATTAGTAATTAATAATAACACAGATTTGTTTTCAAATGTATGTATATTTTTTAGCCTTTTTAAAGAAAATATATGCACTGTTGCAGATTATGCTAATTATATAATGATGTCACATTGCCACATTTTTGTTGGCAATCTGGGGGGGAACCTTTTTTAGATATGAAAAAGTACAAATGTTTACCAGTGGCTAAGAGTAAATAAGGATATTTGTTCAGTGAGTTTCAGTGATAGATAGGCTCCAGCCCCCCGCAAACCCGAGAGGGAAAAACGGTAGAAAGTTGATTAATGCAAACATGTTGAAATAGTTCAGTTTTAGCTTTCAAACAATGCTCTTATTATTTACTTTTATGAAATGATTCATGACATATGTTGCATTTTTAAAGCCCGCTTGTTTTATACATTTAAATGCTTATGTTTTCATCCAGCAGTTATTGTTATTGATGTTCTTGCAGGCATGCGAACATTTAATATGTGTGTGTGTGTGTGTGTGTGTGTGTGTGTGTGTGTGTGTGTGTGTGTGTGTGTGTGTGTGTGTGTGTTGATACAAGTGTTGTGCAGCAGTTACCACGGCAACACAAATGCAACCACGCTGCCCCCTGTAATCTAGTCTGACGCCTTCAAAAGGAAAACTAATCTAATCTATTTCTTCGAGTACCTGAAAGAGTTGACCTTGTAGTTCTATATGATATGATATGATACATTACAATATGATATCTGGGGTGTCCCGATCCGATATTGATATCAGTCTGATATCAGCAGAGGCCTACAAGCAGTCCTGCAGAGTGTTTACTTGTGCTAAGTTTGACAGCCAGTTAACATCTAAATGTCATCCAAAAACACACTAAGTTGGTATGTTCTTCTATTTTAGTCAAGTCATTTACAAAAGGAAAACATGGTAGGCTATAGGTTACAATGAGCTAGCAGCTACACAACAGCTAAGTATACAATAGCACACAAGCTACACATAATTGAACTAATATTGCAGTCTAAAACAGCACATTTGTTATCAAATAGTTGCATACTACTTACTCATACAAAGTCTCGAAAGCAGAAGCGTTCTAGAAAGTATCAAACGTGTCCGCATCATTCAACTTACCGCGTCAATGATTGAAAATTAATAAAAACTTTTACCACTACACTTTAACTTAAAGGTGGCATATATCCAATCCAGACGGTTAATAATAAATGGGTTAGTGTTTTTTATACCTAAAATTGTTCTCTGTTTGATTAATTTCACTTGATCAAAACTTTTATAACATTCCACACTGCAAAATAATAAAAGTAGGTATGATTCCTGCGAATTTAGTATCGACACAATAGGCTCCAATATCCGTATCGCATTGGAAGTGAAAAAGTTGTATTGAACTCGGGACACCCCTAATATGATATGACATGATACAGCATGATAAGGCTTGACATGATTTGATACTGATATGAAATTACATCTTATACGTCACATGATATGATATAATGTATAATATGAAATACAAGGTATGATATACAACATGATATATAATGTATGACACGATATGATATGAGATCATTTATAATATAGGGATGTAACGATTCGTTTCTAACAACTATTTGATTCAAATCCTAATTTGATGTTGCCGACATGATTCAGGGATGATATCAGTGTATTTAGAACAGGGGTGTCAAACTCATTTTCACTGAGGGCCACATCGCAGTAATGGCTGCTTTCAGAGGGCCGCTTTTTAAAAATTAATTTACATTATGCATGCGGGTAATAACCTGTTATTAATCATGATTAATCGAAATGCATTTGATTATTAGATTTTTTTTTATGTATAACTTCCTTTAAAATGATAAATGAAGGTGACAAGCAGATATTTAACTATTTGTTTTAGCTCGCAAAAATTGTTTTGCAATACAGTATATAATAATATAATTGGCATGATCAGATAATATTTAAGTTTAAAATATGCAATTTTTTTCTGTCAAAATTGAAAGAACGAATACATTTAGTAAAAAAAAAAAAAAAAAGAAGAAAAAAAAAGGTATTTATTGAAACCCATTTTTTCCAGGCTATTGCGGGCCACATAAAATGATGTGGCGGGCCAGAACTGGCCCCCGGGCCTTGAGTTTGGCACATGGAATTTAGAACGATTCAGTGAGTTAAACTCAATTCAGTAACTTTTTAGCAAAACAAATCAAACAGTGTGACTATGAAATAAATGATGGATGAAGTTTCCTATATTCCTGTTATTTCTTGTAAGGGCATTATGTATAAATTAATCTCTTCAGGTTGAATTAAAAGTAGGTTTACTTGGGAAATGAATGCAACCCAGTCTTTTCAGGTTAAATGAGCAGTGATTTGACCTGCTACTTCTGTCATTTAATAGCAGAGCAAAGTCACAACAAATGCAAACACCACAACACAACAACATAAAGCCACAACACAACAACTATAAGCCACAACACAACAACTAAAAGCCACAACACAACAACTATAAGCCACAACACAACAACTATCATCCACAACACAACAACATAAAGCCACAACACAACACAACAACTAAAAGCCACAACACAACAACTATAAGCCACAACACAACAACTATAAGCCAAAACACAACAACTATAAGCCAAAACACAACAACATACAGTCACAACACAACAACTGTAAGCCAAAACACAACAACTGTAAGCCACAACACAACAACTATAAGCCACAACACAACAACTATAAGCCACAACACAACAACTATAAGCCAAAACACAACAACTATAAGCCACAACACAACAACTATAAGCCAAAACACAACAACTATAAGCCACAACACAACAACTATAAGCCACAACACAACAACTATAAGCCAAAACACAACAACTATAAGCCACAACACAACAACTATAAGCCAAAACACAACAACTATAAGCCACAACACAACAACTATAAGCCACAACACAACAACTATAAGCCACAACACAACAACTATATGCCAAAACACAACAACTATAAGCCACAACACAACAACTATAAGCCAAAACACAACAACTATAAGCCACAACACAACAACTATCAGCCACAACACAACAACATAAAACTCAAAGCCATTTTATTTGGTACATGATGTAATAAGTGTGACCAGTAGATAGCAGTCAAACATAAGAGATACGTGTAGACTGCATTATGATGGCAATATGACTCAAGTAAACAACACCAACATTTTATATGTTCTATTGAAAATATAGAACATTACACACGGCGCTCAAAAATCTATCAAAATGTTTTAGTACGACTTTGGTAAGCTATGAAGCGCTTGATGAGCTTCAACATAGGAGTATTATTATGGTGTGTGTATAAGGTAAGACATATTATCTGGCGTTTTGTTTCGCAATATTATGCAAAAGCAACTTTTCTTCCCTTATGGTACCTGCTGATCGGTATTTGGGATCTGCATGAGTCCAGAAAAATTGTGCACATCCGCCTTTGTAGTCTGTGCCGACACCGTAGTCGATAGAGAAAAAGAAGAAGCCTATCTTCTTGTTATGGTACATTCATCCTACGCTGTTGCCATTTCTAATATAAAGTAGTGTAAAGTTCTTACCTATATCCGTCAGTAAACTCGCCATGAAAGCGCTAAAACATACCGGTGTAGTGAGTTTACATTATTCATCCAAGGAACTTTAGTTATTAGAGAGTACCGGTTGGACGGTTTTTCACGGGACACATTTCCGGCGTTGTTATTGCACGAGTGAGCCACGGATGAGGAGACGCTTCTCCGTTAATGATTGAAGTAAAGTGTGAATGTCATTAAAACAGTTAGCTCCATCTTTTGACACTTCTTCCACCCCCGTCCTTGCACGCTACACCGCTACAACAAAGATGACGGGGAGAAGACGCTGTCGAAGGTGAGCCACGTAAATAAGACCGCCCACAAAACGGCGCATCCTGAAGCGACTGTCAGAAAGCGACTTGAAGATGATCTGTAAAACATCATCTATGCAACATTTTGACCAAAGAACCACCATTACATGTTATGTAGACCACAAGGAAGTCTTTTACATTTAGAAAAAAATCATAATATGACTCCTTTAATGCGCCTTATAATCTGGTGCGCCTTTTGTATGACAATAGATCTGACTAGACCCGCTCATAGGCAGTGCGCCTTATAATCCGGTGTGCCGTATGGTACGAAAAATACGGTAATATATTATATATGACATGATATGTTATAATGATATATGATATTATATAGTACATACAGTACAGTGGTACTCACCGCCATCCACATCCCTGCCAGTTGCAGGCAAAAGGTTTTTCTCCCGTGTGTCTTCTCAGGTGAGCCTTCAGGTGACTGCTCTTTGTGTACATTTTGTTGCACCCAGGAAACGCGCATTTATGCATTTTAATAAGTTCTGCCACCGGGTTCTTTAAGAACTTCTGTCCCCCGACAAGAATCCCCGCCGATTTGCCGCCGGCCGCGTGGTCCGCACCGCCAACGGGCTGGGCGGCGATGGGCAAAGGAGCGATGCGTACGAACTTGGAGGCCACATGGAAGCTGGTCGAGGGCAGGGCATGAGGCACAAGAGCGAAGGTCTGACCTTGGATGTTGACCAAGACCTGGACTAAAGAGGGGGAGGGCTGTTTGAGGTGAAGAGGCTGGATCTGAAGGACCGTCTTCCCGCTGTTGTCCTCGGATGAAGTTCTGCACGTCTTCTTGGAAGCTACGGTGGAAGATGAAGCTTTGTTGACGCTAACAACGCTTTGGTCTGAACATGTGACCTCCTGCGGTGTCTCAGAGGAAGACTTAAGTCCAACGTCTTCTTGTCCAATCTGTGGACCGCCTCCTTGCTCCATGGTCACCGCATCCATGTTCTCCTCCAGGAACTCCTCGATTTCCTCCAGTGTGGGCTGGAAGGACTCCCCATGTTGTTTGTCCGTCACCGCGTCGGACCAAGAAAACAGGTCCACACCTTCCTTCTTCACGGATGGACATTTGCCGGCGTCGCCCCAGAGGACGGAAGACGGCGGAGAAGACGGCGCCTTGTCCTGGGACAGCAGCTGGTCCAGGATGCTGGTCTCACTGCTGGAGGCGCTGCCCAAGCTGGAGCTGAGGACCTGCGAGTTGGGGTTGGAGCAAGAACCAGGACTGGAGGACTCGCTCACGTCGTCCTCGGAAAACGGCGACGGCATCACCTTGTAGTCCAACTCCGTGCCCGCGTCAGACAGCTGATGGGCGTGGGTCTTCTGTGAACGATCTACCATCGCTGGCTCGGTGCACCTTGTGGTTTTAGCGAGAGAATTGTTGCTTTAAGACTTTTTGGGATGGATAAAATGTGGATCATGTCCTTAATGTCCTTTAGAGCGTTGAGAAGGTCCAGCCAGGACGGACTAAACACAAATAAAGGACAAGAAATAAGAATCATCTATCAGTCAACTCAAAGTAGAACCATTTTAAAGAGTGTTATGTCATTCAGATGAAATATATAAAAAGTCCCCTAAGTCTGGACACACTGGCAAAAATACATACATTAAACAATGTTTGAAATATAATATACATTAATAATATATGATATAAATGAATAATGCAATGTCATAGTTTTTATTTAATGTATTCATTTTAATTTATGTGTAATTATTTTTTTTAAACGATGACGTAATTAGTTATATATTTCCAATGACTGAATGCTTTATGTGTGAAATTAAACACTGTTTCTTTAATGTATATCATTAGTGGTGTAAAATGTATGTTATATGTTTAGGGTATATTGTTTATCATAAGTACAGTATATAATGTATAAGTACAATGTATAACGTATAAGCATAGTGTATATTTATATCATAAGTACAGTGTATATTGCATAAGTACATTGGATAATGTATAAGTACAGTGTACAATGTATAGCATAGGTACAATATATAATGTGTAAGTACAGTGTATAATGTGTATCATAGGTACAGTATTTAATGTGTAAATGCAGTGTATAATGTAGGGCTGCAACTAATGATTAATTTGATAATCGATTAATCTGTCGATTATTAATCGATTAATAATCGGATAAAAGGGACGAACTACATTTCTATCCTTTCCAGTATTTTATTGAAGAAAAACAGCATACTGGCACAATACTTATTTTGATTATTGTTTCTCAGCTGTTTGCACATGTTGCAGTTTATAAATAAAGGATTATACATTTAAAAAAATTAAAATGTAAAAAAAAATTAAAAAATTGCCTCTGCGCATGCGCATAGCATAGATCGAACGAATCGATGACTAAATTAATCGGCAACTATTTTTATAATCGATTTTAATCGATTAGTTGTTGCAGCCCTAGTATAATGCATTTCATAAATACAGTGTATAATGTATATTACCAGTACAGAGTGTATTATAAGTAGAGTCTATATTGTGTATCATAAATACAGTATATATCAGTACAGTGTATAACGTATATTATAAACAAGCACAGTGTATAATGTACATTATACTGTAAGTACAGTGTAGAATGCATATAAGTACAGTGTATAATGTATTTTAGAAGAACAGTGTATAATGTATATCATAAGTACAGGATATATTGTATAAGTACAGTGTATAATGCATAAGTATTGTAAATAATGTACAGTGCATAACGTATGTCATAAACAAGCACAGTGTATAATGAATATTATAAGTGCAGTGTACAATGTATATCACATGTACAGTATATAATGTATAAGTACAGTGTATACATGTATATTATAAGTACAGTGTATAATGTATTTTATAAGTACAGAGTGTAATGTATATCATAAGCATGATGTATAATGTATATTACCAGTATACTTAATGTATATCATAATACAGTATATAATGTATAAGTACAGACAGTGTATAACATACACCATGAACAAACACAGTGTATAATGTATATCATAAGTATAGCATATATAATTTACAGTGTATAACTATAACATATATCATAAACAAGCACAATGTGTGATGTATATCATAAGTACAGTGCACAATATATATCATGAGTATATAAAGTATAAGTACAATGTATATCATAAGTACAGTGTACTATGTACATTATCAATACAGTGTATAATGTATTTTATAAGTACAGTGTATAATTATATCATAAGTACAGTATATAATGTATAAGTACAGACAGTGTATAACATATACCATAAACAAACACAGTGTATAATGAATATCATAAGTACAGCATATAATGTACAGTGTACAACATATCATAAACAAGCACAATGTAAAACGTATATTATAAGTACAGTGCACAATATATATCATAAGTATATAAAGTATAAGTACAATGTACAAACCCTGTTTCCATATGAGTTGGGAAATTGTGTTAGATGTAAAAATAAACGGAATACAATGATTTGCAAATTATTTTCAACCCATATTCAGTTGAATACGCTACAAAGACAACATATTTGATGTTCAAACTGATAAACTTTTTGATGCCAGCAACACGTGACAAAGAAGTTGGGAAAGGTGGCAATAAATACTGATAAAGTTGAGGAATGCTCATCAAACACTTATTTGGAACATCCCACAGGTGAACAGGCAAATTGGGAACAGGTGGGTGCCATGATTGGGTATAAAAGTAGATTCCATGAAATGCTCAGTCATTCACAAACAAGGATGGGGCGAGGGTCACCACTTTGTCAACAAATGCGTGAGCAAATTGTTGAACAGTTTAAGAAAAACCTTTCTCAACCAGCTATAGCAAGGAATTTAGGGATTTCACCTTCTACGGTCCGTAATATCATCAAAGGGTTCAGAGAATCTGGAGAAATCACTGCACGTAAGCAGCTAAGCCCGTGAACTTCAATCCCTCAGGCTGTACTGCATCAACAAGTGACATCAGTGCGTAAAGGATATCACCACATCGGCTCAGGAACACTTCAGAAACCCACTGTCAGTAACTACAGTTGGTCGCTACATCTGTAAGTGCAAGTTAAAACTCTCCTATGCAAGGCAAAAACCGTTTATCAACAACACCCAGAAATGCCGTCGGCTTCGCTGGGCCTGAGCTCATCTAGGATGGACTGATACAAAGTGGAAAAGTGTTCCGTGGTCTGACGAGTCCACATTTCAAATTGTTTTTGGAAACTGTGGACGTCGTGTCCTCCGGAGCAAAGAGGAAAAGAACCATCCGGATTGTTATAGGCGCAAAGTTGAAAAGCCAGCATCTGTGATGGTATGGGGGTGTATTAGTGCCCAAGGCATGGGTAACTTACACATCTGTGAAGGCGCCATTAATGCTGAAAGGTACATACAGGTTTTGGAGCAACATATGTTGCCATCCAAGCAACGTTACCATGGACGCCCCTGCTTATTTCAGCAAGACAATGCCAAGCCACGTGTTACATCAACGTGGCTTCATAGTAAAAGAGTGTGGGTACTAGACTGGCCTGCCTGTAGTCCAGACCTGTCTCCCATTGAAAATGTGTGGCGCATTATGAAGCCTAAAATACCACAATGGAGACCCCGGACTGTTGAACAACTTAAGCTGTACATCAAGCAAGAATGGGAAAGAATTCCACCTGAGAAGCTTAAAAAATGTGTCTCCTCAGTTCCCAAACGTTTACTGAGTGTTGTTAAAAGGAAAGGCCATGTAACACAGTGGTGAACATGCCCTTTCCCAACTACTTTGGCACGTGTTGCAGCCATGAAATTCTAAGTTAATTATTATTTGCCAAAAAAAAATAAAGTTTATCAGTTTGAACATCAAATATCTTGTCTTTGTAGTGCATTCAATTGAATATGGGTTGAAAAGGATTTGCAAATCATTGTATTCCGTTTATATTTACATCTAATACAATTTCCCAACTCATATGGAAACGGGGTTTGTAGTATTAATGATGGAATATGTCGATAACAAAGCGACCACCACTATCCACGCGCCACACTTCGGACACCTGCCCCGATGCACGTGAGGAGCCTCGTGGCAAAGAGCCAGGACTGCGCCCCGTGTCACGGACGGTCCTCGTTGCAGCGGCCACGCTTCTCGCCTCCCACACTCGACACCGACGGCCGTGTTTTCGTGTCTCGCTGCCGCACTCACGACGTGTTACCGCCGCATCACGCCCGCACGTCAACACACACACACACACACACACACACACACACACACACACACACACACACACACACACACACACACACACACACACACACACACACACACACACAATGTCCTACCTTCCGCCGCCGCCGCCCTGCGCATGTGTTCGACGTTCGTCCTTGAGAGAATGTTCCAGAAGCAGCGGCGAGACTCCGCGAACGACCGAGAGCCCAGCGACTTGTACAAAATGAGAGTCACATGACTGCAAGTGTGTTACACGGTGTTACAGTGTGTGGGTGTTACTGTAGAGGAAAACAACATGGAGTACCGCGGAAGGCTCGTCCCCTCTCTGCCTTCCTATTGGTCCTCAGCGGCGGGATCCTGTCGACACGTGACAGCATGTTCACATTGATAAACAACCACGGAATGTATTTATATCTCCATAACAAATGGAATGACAATACTCACATATAAAAATGTGAAACTTAATTTTTTTTTTTAAAAACAAGTTTTATCCAGGGTGATTAAAAATGGTCTGTAAAATTGAAAAGCTTTATAGCTGTTCCTCCAAACCCTCAAATCTAGACTCCAAACATCCCAGAACAAGCTCGTCAGATTACTTCTAGACCTCCACCCCAGATCACACCTCACTCCTACCCACTTCTCCAAAGTGGGCTGGCTCAGGGTGGAGGACAGAGTAAAACAACTTGCACTGAGCCTAGTCTATAAAATCCGCTACACCTCCCTGATACCGAAGTACATGTCAAACTACTTCCTTAAAGGGGAACATTATCACAATTTCAGAATGGTTAAAACCATTAAAAATCAGTTCCCAGTGGCTTATTATATTTTTCGAAGTTTTTTTCAAAATTTTACCCATCACGCAATATCCCTAAAAAAAAGCTTCAAAGTGCCTGATTTTAACCATCGTTATAAACACCCGTCCATTTTCCTGTGACGTCACATAGTGAATACAAACAAACATGGCGGAAAGAACAGCAAGCTATAGCGACATTAGCTCGGATTCAAACTCGGATTTCAGCGGCTTAAGCGATTCAACAGATTACGCATGTATTGAAACGGATGGTTGTAGTGTGGAGGCAGGTAGCGAAAATGAAATTGAAGAAGAAACTGAAGCTATTGAGCCATATCGGTTTGAACCGTATGCAAGCGAAACCGACGATAACGACACGACAGCCAGCGACACTGGAGAAAGCGAGGACGAATTCGGCGATCGCCTTCTAACCAACGATTGGTATGTGTTTGTTTGGCATTAAAGGAAACTAACAACTATGAACTAGGTTTACAGCATATGAAATACATTTGGCAACAACATGCACTTTGAGAGTGCAGACAGCCCAATTTTCATCAATTAATATATTCTGTAGACATACCCTCATCCGCGCTCTTTTCCTGAAAGCTGATCTGTCCAGTTTTGGAGTTGATGTCAGCAGGCCAGGGAAGCTAGGGCCGATATTCTTCTCTTGATCATCTTCGGTGGAATAAGGGTCGATGTAAGCCAAGACATCAAGGGGGTTTAGCTCGCTCGTCTGCGGGAACAAACTGCCGCCATTGCTTGCCGTGCTACCGAGGTCCTTTGTCCCTGAATTGCTCACACACTCCGGCAGATTCAATGGGGGTCTGGCGGCAGATTTCTTTGACTTTATCGTTGGAAATGCATCTGCTTTGAGTGTCGCAGTATATCCACACATTCTTGCCATCTCTGTCGTAGCATAGCTTTCGCCGGTAAAGTGTGCGGAACAAACGTCCAATTTCTTGCCACTTTCGCATCTTTGGGCCACTGGTGCAACTTGAATCCGTCCCTGTTCGTGTTGTTACACCCTCCGACAACACACCGACGAGGCATGATGTCTCCAAGGTACGGGAAACAGTCGAAAAAATGGAAAATAACAGAGCTGCTTTGACTCGGTGTTTGAGAAAATGGCGGATTGCTTCCCGATGCGACGTCACATTGTGACGTCATCGCTACGAGAGCGAATATATTAGAAAGGTGTTTAATTCGCCAAAATTCACCCATTTAGAGTTCGGAAATCGGTTAAAAAAATATATGGTCTTTTTTCTGCAACATCAAGGTATATATTGATCCTTACATAGGTCTGGTGATAATGTTCCCCTTTAACGTAAATGACCGCCATAACCACAACACCAGGGGGAGCTCCACTAACCACGTTAAACCCAGATTCCGATCTAACAAAGGTCTTTACCAGAGGTGTGGACTCGAGTCACATGACTTGGACTCGAGTCAGACTCGAGTCATGAATTTGATGACTTTAGACTCGACTTGACAAAATGTAAAGAGACTTGCAACTCGACTTAGACTTTAACATCAATGACTTGTGACTTCACTTGGACTTGAGCCTTTTGACTTGACATGACTTGACATGACTTGCCACTTTCCCCAAAATCCAAAGCTTAAAAAGTTATTTGGGAGCGCTCCGTATTTTTCATTTTCTTCGTCTGTCTATCAGCGTGTTATTCCTGTCAGCTGGTGTGCTGTCAGTACAACAGCCAATCAAATTAGAACTACGTTGTTTTCATCACACAGCATTCATCCAATCAAATTGCAGGACAACCAATGACCAAGAGTTGTCCAACAACGTGCCAGTGATAAACAATTATGTTAAAGTTGGTTTCGTTCGGGTATAAAAACTACGACTTGGTCAACAAAAAACGAATTGCCGTATGCAAATCACACAGTTCGAATATTACAGACGGAGACGCAACAACTTCCAACTTCGTTCGACATTTGAAGTTGCACAAAGAAGGGTAAGTTTTGAATGTAAGATAACGTTTATTGGCTAAGTAACGTGACTTTTATTTGCTGTGTAGTTAAATCAGTGAGGCTGCAAACTCACTGCTAACGTTATAACCATAGACATCTTATAAGTAGACGCACCATAGAGCGCTACTGCCTACTGGCGCAGACGAGGCGCGGGGCCGCCATCTTGGAGTGGTGATCCGCTCCACTCAGTGCAATTCATTTGGCAGGAGCAATGAACTGTCAGCGCATTTAATTCATTTTACCTCACTGAATACCACTGATTTTCACCCCCTTTTTTGTCATACGTGTGTAACAGACACATGTTTTGGCGTGTTTTATTATTCATAGTTTGCTTAACAGTAATATAATATTCTTATACGCTATAAGTGACCAGACGTCCGAGATCAAAACTGGGAATATAATCCCAGAGAAGGGGAAAAAAAACGGTAAACTATTTTTAAGTTGAAGAAACAATATGATTAGGTTATATATACATATGCGTGTATCCTACATAAACAATGTATGAATACATTAGATATCTATATATCTTAGGGACCTATAGACTGTATCTCTGTTGCTTCAGCAGCAGAGAGTTTATTCTGTCTTGACACTTTGTATTGATATTTTCTATTACATTCTTCCCTTAAATGATAATGTTTGCAGTGATTGTTTTATATGTATTATTTTATGTAAGTCCCTTTGGATAAAAGCGTCTGCCAAATACTTAAACATATATAAACACCTGAAAGTCTTCATATCAGCTAAAACCACCAATCTGTTTCACTGGATTCAGAATAAAACCAAATTCTGTTTAACCCAACAATGTTAGTATTTGAATATTGTTACTTGAAGACTGATTCCTGGTTACAATTATACTGTTAAGAAAGTATTGTCTTATATTTTGCCTAAAATGAGAATGCATCATAATCAGTAGTGGCTGGTGAATTTTGTTTTAGGTGGGGCTGAAAGTTTGTAAACCAAACCCCTGTAGGGGCGTCATCCTCCCCCAGAAGATTTCTTTGTGAATTTCACATACAAATATTGAATATATTTGATCCTTCTCAACTCTGTGGTAATATTATTTTCATAAAATACAACCAATAGTACGTTAATGTTAAATCTTACTTGTGAAAAGTAATCCCCTGATTCCTATTTTCAACAGTCTGCTCATTTGAGCAGGAAAACGCTGAACACCATCTTTGTTTTCTACCTTTCAACTGTCAGTTTAGGCTGCTCGCCGGCTCCTCGTCAGCACTTCAAGATGGCGGGCAAATTGCTCACGTCACAGCAACCAATGCTGCGTCTACTTATAAGATGTCTATGGTTATAACGTAATTGCAAACACGGCAATCTGTTGCGTCCACTGCAGTTTGCTACCTTATTCATACTTTTTGTCAAGTGATTTTTTTTTAAGCAGGGTTTCATGAGGTACCTATACATAACGTTACGTTAGTCAATGTATCACACACAGTAACGTAACGTTAGTCAATGTATCACACACAGTAACATTACGTTAGTCAATGTATCACACACAGTAACATTACGTTAGTCAATGTATCACACACAGTAACGTAACGTTAGACGGCAGTCAGCAGCACCGCGTATTTTAGCCACCTACAAAAAGACAAACATAGTCAAATAAAGGTCAGTTAAAATGTATACTATATTAAGAATATGTGTACATATTGCATAGGGTCCTGACATCTAAAAAGTACAACTCTGTTCATTGTTATGTTCATATATTTGTTATGTTTTTCATGTGTACGCACACATAAACACACATACAGTATGAGATGAGATAAGGTAAGAACAGGATAGAAACTGCTGTGGAACTAGTTACAATGCAATATGCCATGGATATACAATGTTAACACTTTTGTGCAAATAAGTACAGTTGCACTTGTTTTTTTCAAATGTGTTTATTCTGTAAAGGAATGAGTTACATGTTTAAAATGACTGGTTAATAGTGCTATTTTGAAGTGCAATGTCAGCACTATCTTTTTCCCTGCAATTTCAAATGCACTTGTTTTAATAAATAAATACAGCGTTTTAAAAGCATACACAATCTGTGTAAATATATTAGTCTGTGGTTAAATGACTTGAAAGGACTCGAAACTCAAAATGCAGGACTTGGGACTTGACTTGAGACTTTCCAGTCTTGACTTTGGACTTGACTCGGACTTGCCCTGTCTTGACTCGGGACTTGACTCGAGACTTGAGGGTAAAGACTTGAGACTTACTTGTGACTTGCAAAGCAATGACTTGGTCCCACCTCTGATACTAGGATGACAGGGGATGCAAAACAATAACATATAACCCCTTGATTTATTATTTACTTTTTTTAAAATTATATCTCAACTCTGTACACTGCTGCTGGAATTTTAATTTTTCTGAGGGAACTCTCCTGAAGGAATCAATAAAGTACTATCTATCTATCTAATATAATTTGATATTAAGAGTATGAAAGTTTGATTCCTACCTTGATTACTTCCGTGGCAACCTCCTTACCCTCTTAAGGCCCAAGCTGTTTGTTTACATGCTTTTTTTTCTTTTTCTTTGCTATTTGAGCTTATTGGACCCTAATTAGAATAAAAACTAAAAATCATATTTTGATATGATGTACTTGGTACAGACCTGGGCAATTCAAATGAAATCCGTTTATATTCACCTATGTATGATGTCACATACTGTACATCAAAATAAACATCTTATTTTCACACCATCCACAGTGTTGGGATTTTGTCAAATGTTAAACAGTAAATATTCATATCGATTTAAATGTATTATTTGAATTATAATCACTTAATTTTAAACTTGAATTTCCCTTAGGATCAATAAAGTACGGAGCTAACTATAATCTTAGAGAAAAATGTAATTTAAAACATTTGTACGCACGTACAACACTTAAGACACGTACAACACTTCAGTATATCAGTATGTGGAATTAAATGATGGCATGGATTAAGCAAAGAAATCAAACAATGTACTAATATGATCCACTTTAAGAAACTCAAAGAAGAAGAACCATGATAAACATTCTGAATTTATCTCATCCATCCATTCATTTTCTAGATAATCTTACTCATCTCACCATATAAAATATAACTTACTTCACCAATTATTATCTATTTTTATTGTTATTACTTATGGAGTATATTGTGAATAAATTCAGAACAGGAAGGTTTTACATAGCAGTTTTAGCAACTGCTATGTAAAAGGAAAATGGGTAGGATTAAATAAGATCTGCTTCTTCCTACTCCTTTTCGAACAGCTTGAATAGAGAAACTGGAAATTGTGATGCATGCATGTTCCAAATAAACTCAAACTCAAACTATATCTACTTGAGTATTATATGTACTGAAAGTGAAAGTGTTGTTGAAGAGAAGTCAAAATATACTTCTTAATACAAACCCCGTTTCCATATGAGTTGGGAAATTGTGTTAGATGTAAATATAAACGGAATACAATGATTTGCAAATCATTTTCAACCCATATTCAATTGAATGCACTACAAAGACAACATATTTGATGTTCAAACTGATAAACGTTTTTTTTTTGCAATTTATCATTAACTTTAGAATTTGATGCCAGCAACACGTGACAAAGAAGTTGGGAAAGGTGGCAATAAATACTGATAAAGTTGAGGAATGCTCATCAAACACTTATTTGGAACATCCCACAGGTGAACAGGCAAATTGGGAACAGGTGGGTGCCATGATTGGGTATAAAAGTAGATTCCATGAAATGCTCAGTCATTCACAAACAAGGATGGGGCGAGGGTCACCACTTTGTCAACAAATGCGTGAGCAAATTGTTGAACAATTTAAGAAAAACCTTTCTCAAGCAGCTATTGCAAGGAATTTAGGTATTTCACCATCTACGGTCCGTAATATCATCAAAGGGTTCAGAGAATCTGGAGAAATCACTGCACGTAAGCAGCTAATCTCGTAACCTTCGATCCCTCAGGCTGTACTGCATCAACAAGCGACATCAGTGTGTAAAGGATATCACCATATGGGCTCAGGAACACTTCAGAAACCCACTGTCAGTAACTACAGTTGGTCGCTACATCTGTAAGTGCAAGTTAAAACTCTCCTATGCAAGGCGAAAATCGTTTATCAACAACACCCAGAAACGCCGTCGGCTTCGCTGGGCCTGAGCTCATCTAAGATGGACTGATACGAAGTGGAAAAGTGTTCTGTGGTCTGATGAGTCCACATTTCAAATTGATTTTGGAAACTGTGGAAAAGAACCATCCGGATTGTTATAAGCACAAAGTTGAAAAGCCAGCATCTGTGATGGTATGGGGGTGTATTAGTGCCCAAGACATGGGTAACTTACACATCTGTGAAGGCGCCATTAATGCTGAAAGGTACATACAGGTTTTGGAGCAACATATGTTGCCACATAAGCAACATTATCATGGACGCCCCTGCTTATTTCAGCAAGACAATGTCAAGCCACGTGTTACATCAACGTGGCTTCATAGTAAAAGAGTGTGGGTACTAGACTGGCCTGCCTGTAGTCCAGACCTGTCTCCCATTGAAAATGTGTGGCGCATTATGAAGTCTAAAATACCACAACGGAGACCCCCGGACTGTTGAACAACTTAAGCTGTACATCAAGCAAGAATGGGAAAGAATTCCACCTGAGAAGTTTCAAAAATGTGTCTCCTCAGTTCCCAATCGTTAAAAGGAAAGGCCATGTAACACAGTGGTGAACATGCTCTTTCCCAACTACTTTGGCACGTGTTGCAGCCATGAAATTCTAAGTTAATATTTGAAAAAAAAAAAAAAAGTTTATGAGTTTGAACATCAAATATGTTGTCTTTGTAGTGCATTCAATTGAATATGGGTTGAAAATGATTTGCAAATCATTGTATTCCGTTTATGTTTACATCCAACACAATTTCCCAACTCATATGGAAACGGGGTTTGTAAGTGTTTACGTATCATTCGGTCAACACCAAAAAAGTATATCTGCTACATAATGAATATAAACTTAAGTCATTTTACTTATCTTTCAGAAGTTTGAAACTTCTTTCATCTTGTTTTTTAATGTTTAATAACTAGCTGTAACTAAATAACTTAGTCCAAAATAACAAGTTGTAGTTTGTTGTTGTTGTTGATGTCTGTGTAGCTCGCCTGGGTACCCGGAAATGACGCAGCCAAGTCTGATATGGTCATAACTTCCGGTTCAAATTGGCGCCAAACACAACCAATCATTCGCCTTCTTCTTGCGCTTCTGTGCAGTGATTGGTGCGCGTCAGCAAAGTACTTCCTGCAGCCGGAAAATGACAAGCATGAATAACAACGATGAAAAATCTCCTTTTTTTTTTAATATACAGAACTTATATATTTACAAATATAAAAATACAACAACCTAATCACAGTAAAAGAAAAAAAACAATATTTGTACAAATGTAAGCAACAGGAGTCGTGTCGTACGTGAGCCTGTGTTTTGATTAGGTTGGCCAAAAGGGAGCAGTAAGGTTGTACCTACTATTTGAAAACGTGCTGTGTCATTTTGTAACATTTGATTCATGAGATGTGGACGCAAATAAAAGGAGGATTTCATTGAGTCGTTTCACAGTACCACTTGTACAAACAAAAGCGATTTCTTTGAGATTGTCCACATAAAACATTTTTAAGCAGTAAGCATGCGCAGTTACAATGTTATAGCCCACCATTTATATGAGCTGATATTTGACTTCCTAAATACACTATATTGCCAAAAGTATTTGGCCACCCATCCAAATGATCAGAATCAGGTGTCCTAATCACTTGGCCCGGCCACAGGTGTATAAAATCAAGCACTTAGGCATGGAGACTGTTTCTACAAACATTTGTGAAAGAATGGGCCGCACTCAGTGATTTCCACCGTGGAACTGTCAAAGGATGCCACCTGTGCAACAAATCCAGTCGTGAAATTTCCTCGCTCCTAAATATTCCAAAGTCAACTGTCGGCTTTATTATAAGAAAATGGAAGAGTTTGGGAACAACAGCAACTCAGCCGCCAAGTGGTAGGCCACGTAAACTGACAGAGAGGGGTCAGCGCATAGTGCAAAGAGGTCGCCGACTTTCTGCTCAGTCAGTTGCTACAGAGCTCCAAACTTCATGTGACCTTCCAATTAGCCCACGTACAGTACGCAGAGAGCTTCATGGACTGGGTTTCCATGGCCGAGCAGCTGCATCTATGCCAAACATCACCAAGTCCAATGCAAAGTGTTGGATGCAGTGGTGTAAAGCACGTCACCACTGGACTCTAGAACAATGGAGACGCGTTCTCTGGAGTGATGAATCACGCTTTTCCATCTGGCAATCTAATGGACCAGTCTGGATTTGGAGGTTGCCAGGAGAACGCTACATTTCGGACTGCATTGTGCCGAGTGTGACATTTGGTGGAGGAGGAATTGTGGTGTGGGGTTGTTTTTCAGGAGTTGGGCTTGGCCTCTTAGTTCTCGTGAAATTAACTTTGAATGCTCTAGGATACCAAAACATTTTGGACAATTCCATGCTTCCAACCTTGTGGGAACAGTTAGGAGCGGGCCCCTTCCTCTTCCAACATGACTGTGCACCAGTGCACAAAGCAAGGTCCATAAAGACATGGATGACAGAGTCTAATGTAGATTAACTTGACTGGCCTGCACAGAGTCCTGACCTGAACCCAATAGAACACCTTTGGAATAAATTAGAGCGGAGACTGAGAGCCAGGCCTTCTCGACCAACATCAGTGTGTGACCTCACCAATGCGTTTTTCGAGGAATGGTAGAAAATTCCTACAAACACACTCTACAACCTTGTGGACAGCCTTCCCAGAAGAGTTGAAGCTGTAATAGCTGCAAAAGGTGGACCGACATCATATTGAACCCTATGGGTTAGGAATGGGATGGCACTTCAAGTTCAAATGTGAGTCAAGGCAGGTGGCCAAATACTTTTGGCTATATAGTGTATATTTATTATGTTTCTTAGCCTAGAAGTCCACATGTGCTTTTTTTCCGCTTTCAATGTAGTAGTGTGTAATGTACGTGCATCTCATTTGTATATGAAACATTTGGACACTGTCCAGGAGAAACATAAATGTTCTCTTACAAAGCTTGGGAAATGTGCATTTTTCATCATTCTGCTGCATGAAAGAACAAATGTGATTGTGCTTGAAATTATTTTATTAGCTTTCAAGTATCACTCAAGATACAACGCATGAATATATTAACATTTTTTTAGAAAGCTTTAACACAGGTCATGTCCAAAGTCCAGCTTTTGATTGATATTTTTGTTAAAACTGACTTACAGCTCATTCCTAAAATAAAATTAAACATGGCCCGCATTCAGACATTCCAAATCTTTAAGGATTGGGGCCCAAATAAAAAAAATACAAAATAAAGGTTGCAAGATGCTGATGAGGTAAAGAATCATGCCTATATAAAAAAACAGACTGAGATGTAGATGTTTTTTGTCATTGACCGTTTGAACTATTTTGGTTGTATCCAACAAAAAAGGAAATATCAACTCCCCTTCTATATTTTCCGTATTAAACAAAGTTTGCCATTCCTACCTTATACTCTCTGAAGCAATCTATTTCAACTGCCTGCAGAAAAACAGGATTCAGCCACATTGCAACCCTCTCTGTCACTTTTAAGGCAGACAAGTAAAAAGCAAACAATGAAACGACTGTTAATCCATTTTTACAGAATTGAGCATTACCGTATTTGTGTATGATAGGATTCAACAACGTGTTAATACATTAGCAAATAAGCTCATTTGATTTATTTCCACAGCAGGTCAGTGATGATCCTTCAAAGTATGTTTGGACGTAACAACAGCTAGCCAAAGTGCGTCCTTGCAGGTTTGTTTTTTTAATTGGCCCTCAGACTATTAAACAAAAGCAAAATGTGGGCTGTAAAAGTTAAGAAGCTCAAAATGGACTTGCATTCCTCAGACTTTTTGGAACAAGAATTCAGTGCCTTCTCGTGTGATTCGGGCTGAAAAAAGGAAAACAACAAAAGCACTTCCTGTACTCTTGGGGAAAGGGTAGCCAGATTCTTCTCAAGGTGCATCATCGACAGGTTTGTACTTGGTCTCTCGGCCAAAGACGACTTCATAAAGCATTCGAATGAAAAAAAGACTATTTAAGGTTGCAGCATTTTTCTGATGTAAACATTGAATGTGACATCTGTCACTCCAAGTCTTGAAGATTGATTGTGCTTCCTGTGAACTGGCAGTTGTCACACACATTGTTTTCCTCGATGACAACTGTGGGCTCCTGTGGGAAAATACAGTACAGAACATTTATTACTGTATTTGGGATGAATGATATGGCCTAAAATTTATATCAAGATATAAATGTTATTCTCCTGCAATAACGATATACGTCACAGCATATTATTTGGCATATACAGAAAATAATAGAAGCATTTCAATTGACATTAGCGTTGGATGATCCAATACCAAGTAATTACAGTAACAGTGTTGGTCATACCAATGCTGATACATCAACATTTCAAGATCACTGAATGATTACATTTCGATCACAAATATAATCAGGAAAAAAACAGCATGTACCAATACCAGTTAAAAATATTAAATGTACTTCTGACCATTGGCTCTGGTTTAAAGCTTTTGGTTTTTGCCTTTAAAGCTCACCTATGTCCAGGGACTAATGTCAAACATAAAAAAGCTTTTTGTAAAAAATGAGTTGGAATTTCACAAGAAAAAGGTCACAATTTCACAAGAAAAACTTAGAATTTTGGCAGTATTATAATAAGAGTCGTAATTTTACTCAACGCAAGTCAAAATTTTACAAGAAAAACTGAACATTTTTGCAATATGATACAAGTTGGAATTTTACTTTACAAAAGGGAAGTGTAGGATACTTCTCTTGTTGCCTTATTTGTACTTGACTTCATTAAATGTATTTATATTATAAAGAGGGAAAAAAAGGAAGACAGAGGGGGAAATTGTGGGGATAAGAGGGGGATCAGACAGAGAGACAAAAGCAACAACAGCAACAACAATAGAGCAACATCAGCAAATAGGATATGTACAAATATGATGGTAAAAGTGATAGCAAAGAAGCAGTTAGCGAAATAAATAACAGTCGCAATTTTACAGTAAAAGCTTAAAATGTTGGCAACTTTATGAAAAGAGTCGTCATTTTACTCAACAAAAGTCACAATCTTATAAGAAAACTTTAAAATGTTGGCAATATTATAATAGTCGGAATATTACTTGGCAAAATTATGACAAAAGTCATAATTTACTCAAAAAATGTCACTATTTTACAGCAACAAAAAAATTGGCAATATTGTGATAAGTCAGAATTTTATATGACAAATGTCACAATTTTGCATAAAAAAGTAATAATTTTACATAAAAAAAGTAATACTTTTCCAATAAAATATTTCAATATTACAGAAAAAGAAAGTATATGAGAAATTGTTCCCAATTTTATAAGAAAAAAAGCGACAAATTGTGAGAAAAATACAGCTTTTATTTTTTTGTTGAATTTTTTTGTTTGTAATTAGTTTCTAATCTTCGTTATTTACTTGAAGTTATTACAGTATGTCTCTATACACATATTTATTTATTTTTAATACATTTTGGCCAAAGGGGACGCATTTCAATTTCTTACACACACTTATTACATATGTTGGCCAGAGGGGGAGCATTTTTAAAACCGATACACAGTCAAGTTGAAAAATCCCTCCTTTTTGGGATCACCCTAATTTTGATAGATTTCACCAACAATGACACATTCTCTATTAGATGCAATGGTTTTCCATATTGGGACTATGATTTCGGTCCTAACTTGTTCACCGGTCCTCATTTGAAAGGTACTTTTCCTTGTTGATGTCTCAACAAGAAGGGCGCGCACACACACGTCAACATGCAATATCACAAAATAACAATGGGAATAAAAGCTCTATTGTCGGCGAAATTTATATAATTGATATCAAATTCTGCACCAGAGCTGACAAAAAGGAAGAGTGTTTATAATCAAGTATGGTCTTCTCGCTCTCTGCATGCCTTGGTTAAACTGACACATGACAAACCTTTTCACTTCTATCGGTCTTTCATTAGCAGTCAAAGCACTTTTTTAAGGAAAATATGTGTGTCTCCTACATGCTGTGAACACAAACAAATGCGATAGAACAAAACAGAAAGTACCTGTAAAATGTTGACTGGTAAGTCAACTGTGAGCTGAGAGTGAGAGGAGGATGTCTGCGAGCTGAGCTGGAAGGCCAGTTCTCCATCAGTGGCTGGATCATCCTGAACAATCAATAACACAAATACTAAACTACATACTAATGTTGTCTAAAGCAGTGATTCTCAAACTGAGGTACGTGTACCACTAGTGGTCCGCGAGGTACGGCAAAATATCACTTGATTAAAGTACAATTTTTTTCCCCCTCTTTTCAAACAGTGTTACTGTTGAAAATGTGTGGCCAAAATATTAAATATACTTGTATAATAAAACCTTTGCCTTGTTTTTAATTAATATTTTGGCCTACTACAGAACAGTTTGAGAACCAGTGGTCCAAAGTATCCATACTTCAATACCAAGTCAATACCAACACCCTAAAAATACATCAATACTTGCATCTCTTAGCATGTGAGCACTGGGTCGGTGCAGAAGAAGAAAGCCTAGGGTCTTAAAAAAAATTATCCAGTGTTTCCATATATTTACTTATTTCTGAAAGCCTGTCATAAGTGCAGACGTGGCGCTTCCGGTTTGCCCTTGATTATAAACAAATAATGGAAGTAGGACATAAATTGGCTTCACAACACCTCATTCATGCCTGATTTACCAGAGAATAAGACATAGCAGAAATAACCTGTGATGCACTTTAGCCACTTTGTTGCTATATTATAGCAAGTAAAAGTACATATTAAAAATGATAAGGTTTATCTTACATTTTGCATTTATTCTCTAATAAAATATAAGCAATCCTGAAAGTATTCGTCACCACAGATAACTTGGAAAGGTTCATGTTTAGGGGCGGCATGGCGTAGTGGGTAGAGCAACCGTGCCAGAAACCTGAGGGTTGCAGGTTCGCTCCTCGCCTCTTACCATCCAAAAATCGCTGCCGTTGTGTCCTTGGGCGGGACACTTCACCCTTTGCCCCCGGTGCCACTCACACCGGTGAATAGAATGATGAATGATGGTGGTGGTCGGAGGGGCCGTTGGCGCAAATTGCAGCCACGCTTCCGTCAGTCTACCCCAGGGCAGCTGTGGCTATGAAAGTAGCTTACCACCACCAGGTGTGAATGATTGATGGGTTCTACATGTAAAGCGACTTTGGGTACTTAGAAAAGCGCTATATAAATCCCAGGTATTATTATTATTATTATTATTATTATGTTTAACTGCAGTAGTTGATTGTGCTCCTCAGATGTTAACTTAATAGCATTCAGGCCATGACATTGCATTACATTAGGATTGCACTATATACCGTATTTTTCGGACTATAAGACACAGTTTTTGTCATAGTTTGGCCGGGGGTGCGAATTGTACTCAAGAGCAACTTATGTGTGAAATTATTAACACATTAGCGTAAAATATCAAATAATATTATTGAGCTCATTCACGTAAGAGACTAGACGTATAAGATTTCATGGGATTTAGCGATTAGGAGTGACAGATTGTTTGGTAAACGTATAGCATGTTCTATATGTTATAGTTATTTGAATGACTCTTACCATAATATGTTACGTTAACATACCAGGCACGTTCTCAGTTGGTTATTTATGCCTCATATAACGTACACTTATTCAGCCTGTTCACTATTCTTTATTTATTTTAAATTGCCTTTCAAATGTCTATTCTTGGTGTTGGGTTTTATCAAATACATTTCCCCCCAAAAATGTGATTTATACTCCAGTGCGACTTATATGTTTTTTACTTCTTTATTATGCATTTTCGGCCGGAGCGACTTATACTCCGAAAAATACGGTATATATATATATATATTTTTTTTTTTTTTAAGCCAATACAGATAAACATATTTTTATCTATTGTTTTTTAAATGTAGATTAATTGTTGTTTGTGCAGAACTTTAACGGATGGCTTTAGGTCAGCTTCTTTAGGAGCAAGCAACTTTGTAGGTTTTCAAAACACAGTTGAAGCGATGCTGGCTGACAAGGTTTGATGTCTTGATGACAGATGGTTTCTCCCCTCGCAAAAGGTTAACAGAACATTTGGTACAAAGTGCATGTAAAACATTTTCCGCTGAAACAGTGACAAAGTCCCACACGATCTACGCCAAATGTTTACAATGAGCTCAGGGGAGGTTTACCGCTCGAAGAGGAGAAAAGAAGCACTTGATTTGCCCAAATTAACCCCCCTACAGTACAGTACAGGTACTCTTGCCTCATTAAGTCGTTTCTATTTTAAATGTATTTATTGGTGCTACTTTTTAGTGTTATGGGATTTATCGGTAGGATGTCATAATTATCAGCCCAATAAATATCTGTCGCTTGCTATCTCGGAATTGAATCGCAAATTGGATAACATCCCGGAGAGGCTTTCCACTCTGCAAAGTGAAATTATGATCCATTTGGGAGCCAAAATGGACAATTAGAGCTGATAAATAATTGGAGTGTGTTTGCCCACTCCAACCAAAAATAATCATTTTCTACAATTCGACTTTGTCTGCAAACAACCACGGCAAGGTCGTGCTGTAAACTCCCCAGCGAGACCAGTGCAGCGAAAGATGCCCAGAAAAATCCCTTCCTCCTCCTTCAACTGGGATGTTGACTCTGTTCCGTGAATGCTAAGTAGAGCGATATACAGGCCTACAGACATGACACACACCCATGAACTTCACACAGTTGCGGACACATACTCACACCCCACGCCTTCGCCGCTTAACTTCTTGCAGTGGGATGTTTTACGAAGCAGCGTCCTGATGGCTGCAGCTTAGTTTTTTTTGTGTGGTGACTTGTGTTCATATGTGCTTACTGTTGCTCAAGGTTTATTGATCTGCTGGTCTCAAACTGACCCCCAGCACCCAGTCATCTTAGCTTGGTTTACACGTGATGGAATAGAAGCATATAGTGGCGACCCATTAGTTTTCCGGTTCTGTATAGCCCTGTAACTGTATTGTATGTCTACTTTTTTTACTCAAATTAAACATTGTTGTATTTTTTTTTAGTGCAATAACAATAAAGCTATTCCATTCCATAATTCATGCTGCACCCCTGCATTACACAAAATGTGCTCAGGTAAATGACATTACACTGGTAATGGCATTAAATGTAATATCACCTGTAGCAGCTGAATTTGGACATATTGGGCCCCAGTGACAGGGTCACGCAGAGTGAGGCCCCCATTAGCAGGTGTGGCTCCTTCACCGTAGCGAGCACTTGACGGAGCGCAGGAAGATTTGGATCCTTTTGCTTTTCTCTGACTTGATCCCGAGACACCTGGATTTTGTTGAGAGACATACCAATGAATGATACAGCGAGTCAGATTTTGCTTATTGGTTGGTGTTACCAGAAGAGCCGCAGGGAGCAGTCAGCTTCTTCTTCTTGGCCAGCTGAATAGCTCGGTAGTCTGTCCTTGCTGAGCCGCCACTATCCTGCAGGAAAATATTTCTCATCAAACATTTTCTGTGCAAGGTACCACAGTCACTGCACCTCTTTTCATTTGTCTTCGGCCCATTAGAAAAACAAAAATATGAATAATATTTGGGTCAAAGGGGATTGGCTTACCATGAAACTGCTGGGTGATACTGCAGGGATTTCAGTGTCTTTCTGCAGATTAAAGCCGTTGGTGTGACCAGGGAAAACAAACTGTGTGAGAACTTTGGCTCCTTCCTGACCACCCAGTACCCCCACACAGCTCAGCAGAGGCCCAGACCCCGCCGGGCCACCGGCCTCCACCCCCTTGGAGGGTGACGACAAAAGTTCAGAAATCGGGGCAGCTGCCAGGGTGGCGGTGGCCTCTGCGCTAAGCGCACTGGAGGAACTAAGCGGGTGCTGAAGGGTGGGCTCTATAGGGGTGCTGGGACCCTGCATGGAGAGAGACGATAGAGTTCCCAAGGCCTCTGGTGTGACACTTTGCACGTCGTCCAAGTTGAGGGTGCCCTGAGGTGGGAGAACATCTCCCACGGTGCCTTCCAAACTCTGGTGGGGAGCCATGTCGATACTGGGTGCCAGGATCAGAGGGTCCGCACTTTTGGTCAAAGCAGTGCCAGTGGAAGTACAAAGAGCGGTGCCAACTGTAGAGGGGTCGATTGTGAGGATGCCTGAGTTAACCAGGGAGAGGTCCATAGTAAAAGTGCCAGTGGAGATGCTCCCACCAATAGGAAGTCCCACCCCAATGCCAGTGGATGTGGCGGATACAGGAACATTAGAGAAGAGTGAGCTCAGGTCCAAGTTCGTCAGCTGCTCGCTGCCTGCCATACCTGGCCCGGCAACCATCGCTGGGGTATGGCTAATTAGCTCACTGCTTGGGGTCAGGGTGGGCGTGGTCTCCATCTGGTTCAGAACATCTAGAACAGAACAGAGGAAGGTTAGTTTTTATTGAATGTGTAAAGAGGGACCAAACATGTAAAATAAGTTTTCTCCAGGTTTACTGTTTTACAGTGAAACCTCGATTTACGAACCCCTCTATCTGCAAAATTTTCGATTTAAAGATTTTTAGATCTAGCCAAATATGCCTTGTGTGTGAACCATGTCTCTGTGGGCGAACACTTCATTCAGTCATTCATTTTGCATCAAGCCTGCGGGCAACAAGCAGGGTGCAGCATTTTTGGGAAGGCGAAGCCCTCCACGTCACTTGTTGCCCAGGAGACTACAAGGTTTCAAAGTGTGTGCCTTTTTTTCTGTGTTTTTTGACAAGTTTTGTTCATTTTGCTAACTCAAAATGGGTCTCAAAAAGCAACAGACAAGCGTAGAAAGAAGGGAATCGCCGTGGAGTTAAAAAAAAGAAAGAAAAGAAAAGACTATTAGCGAGGAGTACATTAATGGCGCTCACAAGTATGGATTAATAAACAAAACAGGCTTCATAATTAATTAATTAATTGTGACGAGACCGGACTTTCCTGGAAAAAGATGCCAAAACATTTCATAGTGGAGAAAAGAGCCATCTCTTGTTCAGCAGCCCCTTTTGTCAAAGCGCACACAGCCTCTCTACCCCGTTTTCCCCCTCTGTCTGCTGCTTCCTTCCTAGTCAGCTCCTCCTTGCTAATGTTGCCAATGTACCGCATTTTCCGGACTACACAGCGCAACGGTATATAAGCTGCATCCACTAAAGTTTAGAAGAAAAACTATTTTTTCCATATATTAGCCGCACCGGACTATAAACCAGTTATGAACAGTTTTTTCCCCTCGGCCATCAGGCACATGAACAATAACAAGATCTGATAGCTCATTTACAGCTCTTTTTATTACCTATTCTGTGTTATATGTTTTATGTTGCACGATTGCACCAAGAAAAATTCCTAGTTTGTGAAGCCGTTCTCAAACATTGGCAATAAAAACTATTCTGATTCTGAACGTTGTGAAATGAGTTGTTAACACAGAAAGATTTTCTAAATGTTTATTTACATACCATAATTAATTCCAAACGGTGTCTGTAACACGGCAGTAAAACGGCTGATCCAACAAAACAGACGTCATCGTCATGCAACCACTAGCTGTAGAAGATAGCTCTCCAATCAGCTAAACAGACTCAATAACTCCACAGTGACGTTTTGGTGAATTTACTGAGGAATTAGTGAAACTGAAACAATACAAAAAAGAATGCCATTGTAAGTTAATAATACTAACACAGACACTTGTGAACGGTCAATAGTTCCCTTCTGTTTTATTTCTCTCTGGAGACATGGAAAGTGACCCCATTTCATTGGTTCTCCATCGACCAATCAAACGCTGCTCTGCTTCTTCTGTGGTGGCGGGTCACTCACAGACGAGGAAACGGAAAAAATACACTGTGCATGTGCAATCTACCATGTCTCCAAACATTGAACTGGTGATAAAAAAAAATTGTTTTGACTCCTATTTTCGATCCAATTTTTTACATAAAATTACACTCTCTCCGTTTTTTGTTATCAAACCAAAAAAACTGAGAAAATTGATTTTTATGTAAAAAATTATTTTTCTAAAAGAAAAACAGATGGCTGCACGTACACAGACCGAATTTAATACCTAGAAGAGTTTTTATTATTTATTTAGTATTTTGTTCAATCCCAGGCTGTGACTTAAAGTTTAAAGGCTTTGTAGATACACAGACAGTCTACGTTCTTTGTGTACTTTGTTATGTGTTTGAAACTGCACCAATTTTCTTCCTCAGAATTTTCAACTTACTTCAAAGTGTTTTGTAAAGAGGATAATTTTTTACATGTACATATTCAGAATGTGTGTTCTACTTTTGGCCAAAGTAAAATAAAGAAAATCTGAAGTTGTCTTTATTTTTTAATTATTATGCCATAATGTTACAACAACAAAAATCCATATGGCGCATCGTTTTATAAGGGCTCAAAGCGTAGGAAAAAAGTTGCGGCTTATGGTCCGGAATTTGCGGTAAGAAGAATTTACTTTCTTAAATGTTTATTTTTGTAGCAATATGCTTGTTAAAGTTAAAGATTGTTGTGATTTCTGATCGTTTGTGGGTACCAAAGAGACTTCTGTGTGTGTGTGCGTAGGTAGGCAGAGAGGCATGTATTGCATAAATCAAATATATTAAATAGAAAGCTGATCCATCACCCCCTTTTTAGGTTTGATATACAGTACTGTATATCAATTTATATTGTGTACAAACCTTCACTAAAACATGGACTTTGGTCAAGACTGACTTAGACTTCCTTTTTATTGTCATTCAAATTTGAACTTTACAGTACAAATAAGAACGACATTTCGTTGCATTAGCTCATAGTAGTGCAGGGTAAAAAAGCAATAACGTGCAGATATAAATAAATACATTACTGTACAGATAAATATATTGCACTTTTGCATATGCATCCACGTTTATGGATGTATGTTATATTGTCTTTATATTCCAGAGAGTCAATCCATTTTTGGGGGGAATTGAGGGGATTATTATGATGCGTTCAAAAGTCTTACTGGAACCCATTATTCATATTTATATTGTTTCTTATGGAGAAATTTGCCTCACTATACAAACTTTTCGATTTACAAACCCTGTTCAAGAACCAAGTCCTACTGTATAATGGAATTTTTTTTATAGAAAGAACACATGAGAGAGTATTTTTAGAGCGTGAAGGCTACTGACCAGGGCTGAGCTGGTGTTGTTTCAGCATGTGGCTCTTCAAGCTGCTGCGGGAAGAGAAGTGCTTGGAGCAGCTGGCTACAGGACACCGTGTTCGAAGTGTGCTGCCATCCTGCTTGTGTTTCTTGGAGTGGATGTATAGGCTGCTGCGAGCTGAAAATCGAGCACTACAACCTATAGAAAATAAAAATGACAACAGTACAATTAACCTACTTAAAAAATATATTTTCAAAACTCATCAAAACTGTATTTAGCTAGTCAAGTGTGCAAAAGTTACTGACATGCTGCATAATGAAAGGAAGCAGGTTGTTCCTACCCATTAAGTAAGAAAAGTTTGTTTTGCATCATAAGTCCCCTTAAATATTTATTAATTTCCCCATTGGAGAATTACGTGCAGTTCTTTGTTTATTTGGAAAAACTTTTTGTATTTTGGTAGCTTCAAGTACAAACCCCGTTTCATATGAGTTGGGAAATTGTGTTAGATGTAAATATAAACGGAAAACAATGATTTGCAAATCATTTTCAACCCATATTCAGTTGAATATGCTACAAAGACAACATATTTGATGTTCAAACTGATAAACATTTTTTTTTTGCAAATAATAATTAACTTTAGAATTTGATGCCAGCAACACGTGACAAAGAAGTTGGGAAAGGTGGCAATAAATACTGATAAAGTTGAGGAATGCTCATCAAACACTTATTTGGAACATCCCACATTTGAACAGGCTAATTGGGAATAGGTGGGTGCCATGATTGGGTATAAAAGTAGATTCCATGAAATGCTCAGTCATTCACAAACAAGGATGGGGCGAGGGTCACCACTTTTTCAACAAATCCATCCATCCATCCATTTTCTACCGCTTATTCCCTTCAGGGTCGCGGGGGGCGCTGGAGCCTATCTCAGCTACAATCAGGCGGAAGGCGGGGTACACCCTGGACAAGTTGCCACCTCATCGCAGGGCCAACACAGATAGACAGACAACATTCACACTCACATTCACACACTAGGGCCAATTTTAGTGTTGCCAATCAACTTATCCCCAGGTGCATGTTTTTTGGAGGTGGGAGGAAGCCGGAGTACCCGGAGGGAACCCACGCAGTTACGGGGAGAACATGCAAACTCCACACAGAAAGATCCCGAGCCTGGGATTGAACCCCAGACTACTCAGCACCTTTGTATTGTGAGGCAGACGCACTAACCCCTCTTCCACCGTGCTGCCCACTTGCAACAAATGCGTGAGCAAATTGTGAACAGTTTAAGAAAAACCTCTCAACCAGCTTATTGCAAGGAATTTAGGGATTTCACCATCTACGGTCCGTAATATCAAAGGGTTCAGAGAATCTGGAGAAATCACTGTACGTAAGCAGCTAAGCCCGTGACCTTCGATCCCTCAGGCTGCACTGCATCAACAAGCGACATCAGTGTGTAAAGGATATCACCACATGGGCTCAGGAACACTTCAGAAACCCACTGTCAGTAACTACAGTTGGT